>NW_017731779.1:816342-827616 GCF_001890085.2 Hipposideros armiger
GAGGGCAGTGTCACTGGCCCTCATATGTGGGATCCGAACCGGGGCCCTCTGGCATCCCAAGCCAGTTCTTAACCATCGCACCACTCGGCCGGCCCGAAGAAATTTTTATTGAATACTTATTATGACCCACATAATCTTTTAAGCACTTCACATACATTATCTCACTTGACTGACAATAACCTATGAAGTCAGTGCTGTTATTGTTCCATTTTTACAGATGAGTAAACTGAGACAGAGACAGGTTAAGTAACTTGCCCAAATTCACAGAGCTAATAAGTGGCAGATCTGGAATTCAAACCTAAGTCTATCTGACTCCAAAGTTCATCTTCTTTACCCTACTATTGCATGCTCCCTGAAACATCCCCATTATACTGTTTTTCTTTTGAGATATGGCATATATAACTCTGTGTATGTAGTAGGAATATATCCTTCTAGACTTAATTTTTAAAGTTGAGGTATAACATATATGAAGTGGCGAAATCTTTCATGTATAACTTAAGGTACTTGTACATATGCACACACCCATGTAACCACCCTCCAGATCAAGACATGGAGTATTTCTGACTCTCCAGAAGACTATCTCATGCCCCTTTCCAAGCATAGCCATTCCCCTCACACAGGTAGTTTTAATCTGGCCTCTGTGAACATAAATTTTGCCTGTTCTTGAACAGTCTATAAATGTAATCATGTAATAATCACTCTTTTTTGTGTGGCTTCTTTTATTGAAATTATATCTGAGATTTATTTATGTTGTTATGTGTTTGTTTTGTTACATATTTTTTATTGCTATGTATAAGATCCTTTTAAAGCTAACGTTTCCTTCTTTCTGCAAAAGTAATATATTTTCAAAACAGAGAATTTGGAAAATAGGAAAAAGCACAGAAAATAAAATAAAAGTGATTGGTAGCTCCACTATCCATTAATTATTCTTAATGCTTTTGATTACAACTGCTAGACTTTTTTTCTATGCACATATGATTACTAGATTTCGATTATATATACATTTCTATTTTATAACCTGTTATTTTCTCTTAACAGTTTATCATAAACATGTCATAAACCATGTCATTAAACACACATTCTTTTACAATGATTTAAAAACATTTTTAAAAGGATTGTCATTTTAAAAAATGTGTGTGTGTGTGTGTGTGTGTGTGTATGTATGGTGATGGGGGAATATATAAAGCATTCATAACAAACAAAATTCAAAAAGTACAAAAAGCTGTGTAATGAAAAGTCTCACTCCTCTCCTTGCCCTAGCTACCCCCTGCCCCAACCCCCAGGATCCAGTGTTAACAGATTCCAGTATATTCTTCTGGAGCTATTCTGTGCACATATAAAAAATATGTATACATGTTATTTTTCCCTTTCTTATGCACAAATATTTTGTGCACTGTTTGCTACTTGCTTTATTTACTTAATAAGGTTTCTTGGAGATTATTCCACATTAGTATTTCCACACCAGTATCAAGAGCTTCCTTGTCCTTTAACATATGATAAAATGCTTGCTTTACTCATATTAAGTGAAATACAAATTATAACTACACTGAGATACCGTTTTTAACCTGTTAAGCAAAAATGAAATGGTATTCTTTATTGTCAAGAGCACAAAGAAGTAGTACAACAATAATAATAGTAAAGCACTATTCCAAATGATTTACTTGTAATGTAATTTCATCCACAGCAATTCTATGAAGTAGGTTCTATTTTTTTTTAATTTTATTGGGGGAATTGGAGAAGGGGAACAGTCAAGTTGTTGTCCTTCAATCCCAGCCGTGGAGGGTGCAGCTAGCTCAGCTCCAAGTCCAGTCGCCATCCGGCCACCGGCTGCTGGTCGCCAGCCCCTCTGCAGCTCCGGGCCACCCAGCTCAAGATGCCGCTGGGAGTCAACCAGCAAGTAGGTTCTATTTTTATGCCCATTTTACAGAAGAGGAGATTGATGCACAGAGTTTAAATAACTTACCTAGGACACTCTTATACAATGCTAGGGGGTGAGGGGTGGGGAGTAAACGGATAGAATCTGTATAAAGAGAAATTAGGCAGTATCTATCAAAATTATGCATTTGCTCTTTGACCAGAATTTTACTTCTAAGAATTTATTATATACTCTCACATGTGAGAAATTATACATATATAAGATTTTTTGTAGCAATGTTTATATAGAAAAGTGTCAAGAGCTGAGCTGAAGAGAGCTGAGCCGCCAAAATGAAAGTAGCAGTCAAGCCTTTCATTACTTACTGCTCTAGTATAAGGCAAGAGACTAACCAAGAGAAAGTGTGGGCTCTCCTAGTGCTCCATTCCTCCCCATGCAGCAACACCCAGTGAGGGTCAGGTGGATCAGTACAGATGTATCTTCTCACTGCTAACAGAACCCTGAGTAAAAGGCTCTTGACATTTTATGGACCCAGGGGCTGGGAGGAGGGAGAGGGGAAAGGAGTAGGAATGAAAAAATAGTACTCCCTGAGTCCTGAGCCAGAGTGGAGAAAAGTGCCTTCAAGGTTCCTCTCCCTTCCCCTCACAAGGAGGTCTCAGCAGAGATGTCTGGTAAAGGCCCCTGATAAAGATGTCTCCAAATGGAGGTGCCTGGGCTGGGAATGCAGATATGTGTAAGGACATGGATGACTAGGGGGCCTGAGTCCTTGACTGCAACTCCCTTCTGAGACTGCAGCGCACTGGCTGTGCACCAAGTTTGATGTGGGAGGGAAGCTTTTCCCAAGAGACCTGCCAGGTAAAGCCTTTGTTTTTGCCTGTGGTCTGGCCTGAGAGATCACACACTGGTTTTTGGCCAGAGTGTCAGACTCCTCACTAAGATTAAAAACAATTTACAATAAATGTTCTTCAGTAGGGTATTGGTTGAGCAAATTGTGCTAAACCCATACACTAGCTTGTATCAGAGTAGTGAAACATGATTTTTAGTAGCAGGAGAGTAAGGATCTTAGTTGGAAATAGATGATTTACTTAAAATGAATAATGGAAGAGAGTTTATGATGAGTTGAGGGATACTGCAGCAGCCAAGGCTAGCAATAGGGAAGCAATTACTATCCCTAATCCTGAATGGGTGCAGGAGGGAATGGATACAGAAACCTCTTGAGGCTGTAGCCTTCCATAGAGGCAAATTGTTACTGCCAAAGTAGGAGGCAAGAGGAATAAATTCCCTGACCTCACTCCTTCCACTGTTTGTTCAGAACATCCATTTCTTGCTGATGCTTTCCATCTGCCATACATAAACTGAAGCCAGAAGGTAAGGGAACCTGTTTGGTGCAGTCTATAAAGATTAACCTTCCAGGGAACAGAGTAGGGAGGAAAAGAGTAGAAAAGAGTGGAGACTGAAGCTGCAGAAGCAGACAATAGCTAGCTCAATGATATTTCACTGGATAAATAGTATGTAATTGTTTAATCTATCATTTGCTGTTGATCATTTAGTTTGCTTCCAGATTTTCTTTCTGCTTTTATAAATATTTTTATAAATATTGTTTTATTTAAATCTTTGCATGCCTATTTACATAAGGTATATTCTTAGGAGTGCCTAGGCCCCACTTTTAAGATTTTTTTTTCAGCACAGCCAGCTCAGCTCCAAGTCCAGTCACCATCTGGCCGCCTGTTGGCAGCTCATGGCTGCCCAACTCAGGTGCAGCTCACTGGCCCATGCAGGAATCGAACCGGCGACCCTGTTGCTCAGAGCTCGCACTTTTAACCAACTGAGCCACTCGGCCGGCCCCCTTAAGATTTTTTTTTTAATATTTTATTGGGAAATTGGGGAAGGCAACAGCATTGGGAAAGGCAACAGCATTGGTGAATCCGGGAAGGGAAACAGACAAGTTGCTGTCCTTTTGTTCTTCAGTCTAGTTGTGGAGGACGTTGCTTCACTGGCCCATGTTGGTATTATCATTACGCTCTTCCCAGGTGAGGCAGTCGCTCACCAGCCATTGGATGGCCACTCACAGTGGCTCATGGTAGCTCATGCCAGCTGCCAGCCACTTGTGATAGCTCATGGCAGCCCACTGCAGCAGGGGCTGCAGCCTACGCCATTGCTGGCCACTCACGGCAGCCCAGCTCCAAGTTGAGCTGTTGTTTACCATCTTAGCTGTAGAGGGCACAGTGTCACTGGCCCTCATGTGGAATCCGAACTGGGGCCCTGCTGCTGAGAGCTGGCGCCCCAAGCCAACTCTTAACCAATGCGCCACTCAGCCGGCCCAAGATTTTTTTTATATATAACCTTCAGAAAAATTTTAACAACCTACCTCCTACCAGCAGAATGTGTGTTTGTACTATGTTCTCATAAACTAGATATTATTGTTAGCCTTTATCAATTTAATAGGGAAAAATTACATCTTGCTGTTTTAGCTTATATGTCTTTCTTAAAAACACTATTTATTTAGATATTCAATATTATTTTATATTAATTTCAGGTATACACCATAGTGGTTAGACATTTATATAATTTAAGAAGTGATCCCCCTGACTAGTCTAGCACCCACCTGGCATTATGCATAGTTATTATAATATTATTGACTAGGTTCTTTATGCTATACCCTACATCCCCTTGACTACTTTGTAACAACCAATTTGTACCTCTTAATCCCTTCCCCTTTCTCACCCCCAAGGCCCCTCCCATCTGGCAACCATCAAAATGTTCTCTGTATCTATGAGTTTATTTCTGTTTCATTTATTTTTGTTCTTAGATTCCACATATAAGTGAAATCACATTGCAACTGTCTTTCTCTGTCTGACATACTCCACTCAGCACAATACCCTCCAGGTCCATCTATGCCTCTGCAGATGGCAAGAACCCATTCCCATACATGGCCAAACAATATTCCATTGTATATATGTACCACTCCCTCTTTATCCACTCATCCATTGATGGACACCCAGGCTGCGTCCACATCTTGGCCATTATAAACAATGGTGCAATGAACATATGGATGCACATGTTCCCCTCAAAGTAGCATTTTGTGTTTCTTTGGATAAGTACCCAGAAGTGGGATTATTGAGTCCTTCTTTGTCTCTTGTTATAGCTTTAAAGTCTATTTTGCCTGGTATAAGTATTGCTACTTCAGCTTTTTGTTTGTTTGTTTTGTTTTCATTTTCATGAAATATCTTTTTCTCATCCCTTTACTTGCAGTCTCTGTGTGCCTTTTGATCTGAAGTGTCTTGTAGGCAGCATATGTAAGGGTCTTGTTTTCTTATCCATTCACCCATTCTATCTTTTGTTTAGAGTATTTAATCCATTTACACTTAAAGTAATTTTTGATATATATGTAGTTATTGCCATTTTATTATTTATATTTTTTATGTTTGTTTTCTTCTTCTATTTCTTGAAGAAGTCCCTCTAACAGTCCTTGTAACTGGTTTTGTGATGATGAACTCCTTTAGCTTTTTCTTGTCTGAGATCCTCGTTATCTGTCCTTCAATTCTAAATGATAGCTTTGCTGGATAGAGTAATCTTGGTTTTAGGTCCTTGCTTTTCATCACTTTGAATATTTTGTGCCAATCCCTTCTGGCCTGCAGAGTTTCTGTTGAGAAATCAGCTGATAATCTTATAGGGAACTCCCTTATGGGTAACTGTTTTTCTCTAACTGCTTTTAAGATTCTTCTTTAACCTTTGGCATTTTAACTATGATGTGTCTTGGTGTATGCCTCTTTGGGTTCATTTTGTTTGGGATTCTCTGTGTTTCCTGGACTTGTATGTCTGTTTCCTTCAGCAGGTTAGGGAAGTTTTCTATCATTATTTCATCAAATAGTTTTTTAGTTCCTTGCTGTCTCTCTTCTCCTTCTGGTACTCCTATAACGCAACTGTTGGTACACTTGGTGTTGTCCCAGAGGCCCCTTAAGCTCTCCTCAGTTTTTTGGAATCTTTTTTTTTTCTCTTCTGATTGGGTGTATTCTGCTACCTTATTTTCTAAACTGCTATTCAGTCCTCTACTTGATGTAACCTAATGTTGATTACCTCTAATGTATTCTTCATTTCAGTTATTGTAAAATTATTTTTTACATGTTTTCTATCTCCATTTTTATGTTTCCTATCTCTTTGTTGAAGTTCTCCTTGAGATACCGAGCATCCTAATTACCAGTGTTTGAAACTCTGTGTCTGGTAGATTGCATGTATCCATTTTGTGTTTTGTTTTTCTGGATCTTTAGCTTGTTCTTTCATTTGAAACATGTTTCTTTGTCTTCCTATTTTGGCTGCCTCCCTGTGTTTGTGTCTATGTATTAGGTAGGGCTGCTATGCCTCCTGGTCTTAGCAGAGGGCCTTTTGTAGCAGGTTTCCTAGGGACCCAGTGGTGCAGCCTCCCTGGTCATCAGAGCCAGATGCTCCAGGTGTGTGTGTTGTGTGTATCCTTCTGTTGTAGTTGAGCCTTGGTTATTGTTTGTGTGTCAGTGAGAGGGATTGATCCTCAGGCTGATTTGTTGTGAAGATTGGCCGTGACAACAGTGGAGGAGCTGTGGTGCAAGGGTCACCTACAGAATAGGGTTTACTTTAGTGTGGTTCCAGTGCCTTCTCAGTCTACCCTTTAGATATGTTGTCCTTGGAGGCGGCCGGTTGATGCTCCAGCTTGGACTGAAGCTGGCTACCAGGTGTGCCAACCCTGGAGCCCCCTGAGAAGGCTGCAGGCCAAGTTTAGCTGCAGCCTGTGCTTGCCCAGGGTCACTTGGTATGAGCCACAAAGGAATCGTAGATTGGCACCACCCACACTGGGCTTAGAGGTACCTCGAGGGACCAATCTGTGAACTGAGGCTGGCTGTTGCTGCTGTTGGGCTTAGGGCTGCTCAGCCAGAGATTGGTGACATGCTGAAGCCAGATGCTGCTTGTTTGGGTTATGTGAACCTTTGAGAGATTTTATGAAATTCCAAAGAATGAGCTAAGACAAGTTGTTTGTACAGAAAAGTCACTGGAAGTGATTTACTTGGGTGTGCCCGAAAGTTGGGTGGAGCAGGATCTCTGGGAATCACTAGGGCAGGGCAGACTAAAGGTGATAGCCAGTTTGATGGAGATTCAGGAATGGTGTCTGCCTGCATCTGCATGCAAGGAGAGGGGGAGGGCTCAACAAAGAAATTATGGCTTCTGTCAGCTCCTCTGTCTGGGAGAAAGCTGCTCCTCCAGCCCTCACACTAAGTCAAACAATTCACTTCCTCCTTGTATGTCCCTTGCACCTTTTGAGCTGTTTCCCCAGCACTTGATCTCAGAGTCAGTGAGTCTGTCAGTGAGTAAGTCTGTGTATGGTCCATTTAAGAGGAGTGCCTGCTATTCCAGCTGCCCTCCATCTCAGCCACAACCTCCACTGATTTTCACAACCAGAAGTTATGAGACTGCTCTAAGAGCCAGATAGAATATATGGTCTGACTGGGCATTTATTGATATTTGATTCTCATATAGTTTTTAAGAAAGAAGTGACTTCTAATGTCAAGGATATTATAATTATAGTTTTATTATCACTTGCCCTTAGGCCTTTGGCCTTAAGTCTTAAAATTGTACTCTTTTTGTCTAGGTAGCTCAGCTTTTCTAAAATACTGTGACAGATTCAGCTTTTTAAAAATATTGTGATAGCAACCATGGGATTTGTGTAATATTTGAACACCCAGACAATAATACCTATTTTGGTGACCCTAGATAATGGATCTACTGCAATTGTCAATTAAAGGAATGCTACTGTAGTTTTGTTCTAGGATCTTACTGGTTTATGTTGGCTTTTATCTTTTTTTGTGTCAGATTCTCCTGGAGTTAATTTGCTCATTTCCTTGTAACAGGGACTTCATACTGATATCAGCTATTTCTTAGTCTCTCCACCTGCAACTACTTCATTTAGTGCAGAACCTTCAATAACTATATGGAGATTTGTGGTTCTCTCTAAAAAAATTCTCTCTCTTTCTTGATCTCTGTATCTTTCTCTCCTTCTCTCTTTCCTTCCCTTCTTCCCTCCCTCTTTTCTTCTCTTCCTCTCTCTTCTGTGTGTTGCTCTGAGCTTTCCTACACAGGAAGGAGGGGTGTTAGTAAAGAAAGAGAACATTCTAATTTTAAAAAGACTCTTTGGTACATTGTCTTAGCTTGGGCTGCTGTAACAAAATATCATAGACTAGGTAGCTTAAACACCAGCCATTTATTTCTCACAGTTCTGGAGGCTAGGAAGTCCAAGGTCAAGGTACCAACAGATTTGATTCTTGGTGAGAACTCTCTTTCTGGCTTGTAGGGCTCTCTTCCTAGCTTGCAGATGGCTACCTTCTCACTGTATCATCACATGGTGGACAGAAAACTTTTGTATCTCTTTTTCTTATAAGGATGCTAATTCTATCATGGGTCCCCACCCTCATGACCTCATCTAAACCTAATTACCTCCCAAAGGCCCCACCTCCAAATACCATCACATTGGGGATTAGGGCTTCAACATATGAATTTGGAAGAGACACAAACAGTCCATAACAATGCGCAGAAGTCATTCCTTTTTTTTTTTTCCCTGTGAGCCTTATCAAAAACCCTGGCCTGTAACCACTTGTGCACTTACTGATTGACTAGGTCATGTTCACTATAAAGCAGTATTTCTTAAACTTTAGTGCACATACAATTCACCTGGAAGAATTTTTTTTTAAATGCAGATGATTCAGACTCTGGGGCAGAGTTTGACAGTCTATTTCTAACAGTCTCTTGGAGAATGCTGATGTTGCTGATAAAGGGACCACACTTCGAGTATTAAGGATATATATAACCAGAAGTATATATACTCAGAAGTATTTATTTGGAAATTTGGGAGAGAAAGGATTTTGGCTTTGTTTAAAAATATCAACATGGATACATGCAAATGAACAATTATATCTAATATTTGTTCAGTATATCCTAATATATTAAAAATCATATTTGGTCTCAGGTAGTATGTTAGATATTATAGGCCTTATATCTGGAAGTTACGGGCTTCCATTGACCTAATTTTCCATAGATATTAGAGATCTGTCCTTTTGAGACAAGAACGAGCAAGGATCATCTCCTTTTGGAAGGGGCAAAAGGGGGAAAGGACAGGTAGCACAGAGGATGTTAGGGTAGACAGGAATCAACAAAATTACTTGCTAAGAGTGTTCTCCTCAAAAATGTCATTGAAGGGGCCGGCCGAGTGGCTCAGTTGGTTAAGAGCATGAGCTCTGAGCAACAGGGTCACCAGTTCGATTCCCACATGGGCCAGTGAGCTGCACCCGAGCTGAGCTGCTGCTGAGCTGGTGAGAGCGCATGCTCTTAGCAGCAAGGTTGCCGGTTCAACTCCCACATGGGATGGGGGCTTGCCTCCCCCCACCCTCCCTGCAACTAAGATTGAACACGGCACCTTGAGCTGAGCAGCCTTGAGCTGCCGACAAGCAGCAGCGCCCGTATGGCTCAGTGTGCAACAAGGTTGCCGATTCAACTCCCACATTCGGGATGGTGGACTACGCAACCCTGCAACTAGATTAAAAGTGGCAACTGGACTTAGAGCTGAGCTTGCACCCTCCACAACTAAGATTGAAGGACAACAACTTGACTTGGAGCTGATGGGTCCTGGGAAAACACACTGTTCCCTTCCCCAATTCCCCAATAAAAGTCTTTAAAAAAATGTCATTGAAAATTAAACTAGTATTTCTCAAGCTTTAGGACACATGAGAGTCACCTAGGTTATTTGAGGAGAGTGCAAATTACTGCCCTCTATGCCCTGAGGTTCTGATTCAGTAGGTCTGGCAGTGGGACAGGGAAAGCAAGAATTTGTATTTTAAATAAGCATACCAGGTAAATCCAATGCAGTTGGTTCCTGGACCATTATATTGAGGAACATTGTATGAGAAAGATTGGTATTAGTCTCTGGAGAAAGAAAACAAAACATATAACAAAACCAGGCAAATATTTTTATCTATTTTGATTGGAGTCTTTTTGAGTTACTGCAAGAGAGAAAGAAAAGCATCTCACAGGTTAGCAGACAGGTCTATAAGACATCTAACTGTAAAGTAAGTAGGCTCAAATCCTGTCAGTACTCTCTCTAAGGCAGGGCTGATGACCATAATACATAGAAACATAGAATTTAGAGCTAATAGGAATCTTAGAGGCTTTCCAACTTTTTGGGCTGTGACCCATAGTAACAGATACATTTTATAATGTTTTAGGAAACACACACATGTAACACATATGCACATTTTACTTAATCAAATAACCTGTGATGCACTCTGATATTTTTTGTTAAAGTTAAATTTTTAAAAATTCTGGTTATGACCCATTAAATTGATCGTATGACTACTGTGTTATAACTTGCCGCTTGAGAAACACCAATCTAGTACAATTACTTTATTTTACAAATGAAGAACAAACTTGGAGAGGTAAAACTTGTCCAAAATCACATAGCTGTGAACAGTAGAACTAGAGCTAGAACTCAGATCTCAGACTTTTAATCCAATGATCTGTCCACCATGACCTACTATATACCTAAATGTTAGTTTTATTGCTCTTAACATGTTTTCTCTCAGGACAAATGGCCTATTTGTATCTATGTATTAGATTGCCTATCTATTGTAGTTGGAATATTTAGAAGGGCACAAATACCTTTTCCCTAAGTGAACCGCTAGATGGTAGTATAAACTCTCCTGATGGTGGGCTATTCAACTGAGCCAAGATGAATTCAAAATTGTATACTTGCACCCTTATTTTATAATGCTTTCTAGATTTCTCTGTGGATAAACTGAGCTTTATGCTCATCCTGAAGAAGCTATTTTACATGATTTTACAAGGCGGATACATTTTGTTATTTGGTATTTCTTTTCTCATCTGTGTGGAAGAGAGATTTAGGAAAACAAATACACACATATGTGTTTTCAGCATCCCCAAAAGGTCCCTCTTATTCTGTATTCAATATATTTTGTTTTCCGTACTTTTTTTTTTAATTAAAATTTATTTGGGTGACAATGGTCAACAAAACTAGACTGGTTTCAAGTGTACAATTCTATAATACATCATCTACAAGTATATATTGGATTATGTTTTCACCACCCACAGTCAGTTCTCCTTCCATCACCATATATTTGACCCCCTTTACCCTCTTCTACCATCCCCTTTACCATCTTAACCTCTGGTAACCACTAAACTGTTGTCTATGTCTATGAGGTTTTGTTTCTTTATTTGTTTGTCTTGTTCCTTTGTTGCCTTGAGTTTTTTTATTTTATTATTATTATTTTTTAATTATTAGTTTCAGGTATACAGAACAATGCAATAGTTATCCTTTTCACCCCTCACAAAGTAACAACCCCCTCCCCATCCACTGCCCTCCCACCCCC
>NW_017731779.1:828924-858497 GCF_001890085.2 Hipposideros armiger
TCCCAAGCCAGCTCTTAACCAATGTGCCACTTGGCCGGCCCAAAGTACATATATCTTTACAGTAAATGTTTTCAGATTTTTTGGGTAGATACCCAGGAGAGGGATTGCTGGGTCATATGGTAATTCTATTCTTAATTTTTTGAGGAACATCCATACTGTTTTCCATAGCAGCTGCACCAATCTGCATTCCCACCAACAGTGTATGAGGGTTCCTTTTCCCCCACAGCCTCTCCAACACTTGCTGTTATTTGTCTTGTTGATGATAGCCATTTTAACAGGTGTGAGGTGATATCTCATTGTAGTTTTGATTTGCATTTCCCCAATAACTAGTGAAATTGAGCATTTTTTCACATACCTGTTGGCCGTTTGTATGTCTTGTTGGGAGAAGTTTCTGTTCATGTCCTCTGCCCATTTTTTAATTGGATTGTTTTTCTTTTTGTTGTTGAGTTGTATGAGTTCCTTATATATTTTGGGTATTAGCCCCTTATCGGAGGTGTTGTTTGCAAATATCTTCTCCCATTCAGTTGGTTGCCTCTTTGTTTTGTTGATAGTTTCTTTGCTATGCAGCTTTTTAGTTTGATACAGTCCTATTCATTTATTTTAGTTTTTATTTCCCTTGCCATTGAGTTCAAATTTATAAAATCCTTTTTGAACCCCAGGTCCATAAGTTTAGTACCTATGCTTTCTTCTATGCAGTTTATTGTTTCAGATCTTATGTTTAGGTCTTTAATCCATTTTGAGTTAATTTTGGTACATGGTGACAGATAGCAGCCTAGTTTTATTCTTTTGCATGTGGCTTTCCAATTCTTCCAGCGCCATTTATTAAAGAGGCTTTCTTTTCTCCATTGTATGTTTTTGGCTCCTTTGTTGAAAATTATCTGTCCATATTTATGTGGGTTGTTTTCCATATTCTTATTTTATAGGAGTTTAAATAATAATTTTCAGTTATTGTTATGAATTCAGATTGAAAACTAAATTTCTTTTAGTGTGGGAAGTCTATATTGGTCCTTTTGGGTTTAAAATAAGTGAACCCTAAACAATTTTATATTTATTTATTCTCTCCTAAGAAAGAAAATCAATACTCTGCTTTAGAAGATCTTTTTTTCCTTAGTCCAGCAAGGTTGGCAGAGTTATCTATGCATGTATTGGGAACTTCTGAGGGACGTGAGCATGAAGAGGTTGCTGTTTATTGGGGTTTTGGGTTTAAATGGCTGAACAGTTGAGCCCTTCCTCAACCACACCTTCCTCAGGGCTTAAGCTAGAAGAAAAAGAAGGAATCAGATGGCTATCTTTGATGCCTGTTTTTTTTCTATCCCCCTTTCCCTCCTCCTTCTCAAGTTCTTTGAACAAAATCAATTAAGAATATAGGAAAGAGGAAAGGATAAAAAGTGTGATGGTTCATTTTATGTTGATTTGGCTGGGCCATGGTGACCACACATGTGTTCAAACATTATTCTGGATGTTTTTGTGAGGGGCTTTTTTGGGATGAGATTAACGTTTAAATTGGTGGACTTTGAGTAAAGCAAGTTGTTCGTAATGTGGGTGGGGAGTCCTCATCCAGTCAGTTGAAAGCCTTAATAGAACAAAGATTGATGCCTCTCCCTCACTCTCCCCCAAGTAAGAAGGAATTCTGCCAGCAGACGGCCTTTGTTTGGACACAGACTATAACTCCCTGAGTCTCCAGCATGCTGGCCTATTCATCATATTTTAGATTTGCCAAGTGTCCACAATCACATGAGCCAAGAGGCAATTACTTAAAAGAAATTATCTCTCTCTCTCTCTGTATATGAGTCCATACATATATATGTATACATGCATGTATATATATACACATATTCATCCTTCTGTTGGTTATGTTTCTCTGGAGAACTCTGACTAATACAAGAATTGAAGGGATGGGTAAGATAGGGGACTTCAGAATGGTTAACGCAGCTTCAAAGTTAAAAACTCAATTAAAGCAAATAGATAGTTAGAAGACTGCTATTCCTTTCTCTATTTCTCTCCCAGAACTTCCTCTTCTCTGAAGCCCTGATAAATGCAGGGATTAATCCTGTTTTCTGTACCCTTGTATCCAGTGCCTACTGCAACTTTTGCACATTCTAGGTTCTTGGTAAGTATTTGTTCGTTGAATGAATGAATGGTTAGGGGTCTTAATTGTACAACATGGAGAAGGACTGAATGCACAATGTCTCAGAATCAGGCAAATGTATGACAAGTTTGAGGAATGATAAATAGTGCAGTGTTGAAGGTATTTGGTAATAGGATGGCTAGAAATAAATCTGGAAGGGTATCCTGCTGAGAGTTGGGAATTTATCCTTGTCAGCAGCAGAGAACCATCAGACAATTTTAAGGAAGGATCATATCCATGTTTGCCCTGCAGAATTATTTCAGGATTTTTTTAAGTTTTAGCAAAGCTCAAAGGCCTTTATATTTATTGTGGTTTAGATTGTCTTAAATCCAAATATGTTCCCTTGCTTATGCGTATTTTAAGCCTCACTAGCTAACTTTTTTTGTCCACTGACAAAAATTAATAAAAAGAACATGGGCTTGGATCACTGTTGAATCCTGGGTTTATCATCTAGGGCCTTATGATCTTAAGCAACTGCTGTACTTCTCAGCAGCACAGTTCCTTTGACTTTAAATATTGGCATAACCCAATTTTGAAATGTTGAAAGCATTCCCTTTAACATCAGGAACAAGAGGAGAGAGTCTATCACCTGCTTTCTTTCAACATTGTACTAAAGGTCCTAGCCAATGTGATAGGGCAAGAATAAAATAATAAAATGTATAGAGATTGGAAAATTGGTCAATAGGCAATTATTAGAATTAATAAGAAAGTTTAGCAAGTCAATTGGACACAATATAAAAATACTAAACAGTCATTACGTTTCTATACAACAGCAACAGAAAGTTTATGTTAATAAAATTTATAATAGCATTAAGAAATATTAAGTTCTAGGGAGAAAACTTACAAGAAGTGTCCAAATACTTTATGGCAAAAATTACAAAACTTTATTGAAAGACATTAGAAAAGACCTAAACAGAAGAATATACCACATTCACGAATTAAAAGACATATTATTGTTATGATTTTACTTATCCCAAGTGATCTACAGATTCAATGAAATTCCAGTCAAAATCCCAATCATATATTTAAACCTAGGTAGCCAATTCTAAAATTTATGTGGAAATACAAAGGACTAAAAATAGATAAGCCAGTCCTGAGGAAGTATAAGATTGGGGGATTTGCTTTATCAGAATACTAGATATCAAAATTTATAAAGCTATTAGTTCAAAGATAGACAAAAGTGGAACAGAATAGGAAGATAAGAAATAGATCTATATATGGTATTTAGAATCTTAAAGCAAATCAGTGGGGCAAAGAATGAAAGTTTGAATAAATGATGCTAGGATAATTGATTATCCATGTGATAAAAAGAAATTCTAGATGCATTAATATTTAAACATGAAAAGCAAAATTATGAAATTGTTAGAAACAATATAGAAAAATATCTTAATGACTTGGAGTAGAGAAGAATTTCTTAAATAAGATATAAAAAGAATAAACAATAAAGGAAAAGGTTTATAAATTTAGCTGTATGAAAACTGTCAATGCCTGGCCCAAGCTGAGCTGCCGCTGAGCTGCCAAAAGGTGGCAGGATGGCTCAGCTAATAAAAAACCAAAAAAAACAAACAAACAAAAACCCCTTCTGTTTACTAGTAGACAGCATCAAGTATGAAAATACAAGGCACAGATTGGGAGAAGCTATTTACAACTGATAAAACTGACAAAAGGTCAGAATCCAGGATATATATATTTATATAAGTTCTCACATCAGTTAGGGAAAAAAATAAATAGAAAAATAGGCAAGAACTTGAATAGGCATTTCACAGAAAAAGAAAGCTGAATAGCCAGTTAACTTATTAAAAAATGTCCTACCTTGTTAGTAGTTTAGGAAATACAAATTAAAATCATAACATAATACCATGTCACCCCACCCATGAGACTGGCAAAAATGCAAAACTCTAATAATAAATAGTGTTGGTGAGAATATGAAGCAAGAATAACACATATACTGTGGATGAGAATGTAAATTGGTATAACCACTTTGGAGTAAATAAATACAAAAATATCTTATGATTCATCAGTTTCACTCCTAGAGAAATTCTCTCACATTTATACTGGGAGACATGTGAAGGAAGTATAGGAATGTTCATAGCAGTGCAGTTTGTAATAGCAAAAACCAGAAAACACTCAAATGTCCATTGACAACTATAAGCCTTACTGTTCATGAACAAGGAGGAGGGTGGCATGACTATCCCAAGTGTCGTATAGTTCATAAACAGTATCTGCCATACTAATAAGGAAGATTCAGAATAACTCAGATTATTTCTTAAACTCAAGAAATACCAGCATGGTCCATTATGTTCTTTCTTTTTTCCTTTCCCTTTAAAAATAATTCACAAGTCTTTAGGGATAAAGAGTATGTTGTCAACAATTGGCTAAAGAGAGGAATAATTTGCAGAATTGAACTTCTGCATTCTGGAAAGCCTGGAGTGGGTGTATACAAGAAAATACTTTAAAAACAATTTCAAGACCAACTTTGAAATTAAATTGGCAGTCCCTAACTTGCACACCTACTTAGTATTAATGATGAAGCTGACTTACACCCTAATGAAATGAGACCACAAGAGTCATACAGGGGGTGTGGTCAGTTGTTTTTGCAATAGTAACAGGCTGAATGAATGAGCAGACTGCCTTTTACTCACAGCTGAGCCTACAGGAGTATTTAATGAATCCAACAGCTGCTATAGGAGTTGTTCATTCCCCACCTATTAAATCATAGTGGCTTTTCTAGTGAAAACAGCAATGCCAAGACAAATGTTTTCTCTTTGTATCTCACAGTTACAAGCATATTTAGCAGTACCTTAAGAAAGCCTAATTTTACCAGCATCGTTGGACATCATATTTGAATCTTTCCTGTTTTTCCTCCTTTATCAGGAAGGAACTACTTTTTTGTTTTTTATTTTTTCCAAGAGAAAGCAAGGAAATCCTGTGGGGCAGAAAGAGACTTGGGGTGGTGGAGGAGAGTTGTATCTCATATTCTAAGGGAAGAAAATACTGCTGACATTTGCAGTTGTCATGTTATGCAAAACAATAACCCCAAGAAAACAGTGAAAGATTGAGGGGCTCAGACATACTTGGAAGTCCCGGCTCTGTCACATACTAACTGGGATCTGATGCTGTATTATATAGCATTGAGAAAGCTGCTTAATCTCTCTAAGCCTTGGTTTCTTCATTTGTAAACTAGGCAGAATCATAGAGCCACCTTGTTATGAGAATGTGATAATGTGTGTAAAGCATGTAGCCTACCTAGCACATGGTAGGTGCACAGTAAACCTTAGGTTGGGGGTTCCTGGTTCCTGAGTTCAGCGATCCATTTCATTTGTCAAAGGTTGCTCTGAAAGTGTGTGTGTATGTGTATATATGTGTATTTTACATAATTTTTAAAAAGTCTCCATACTGCCTTGTTTATGCTAACATTTAAGCTGCAACTTTGTGGTGACTAGTCTGGGAGTTACAATGGTGAAATTGGTATAGTTTCTCACTGAAAATGGGTAACAGCAACAACAATTATGGTACAGATTTTATCTCTGCAAATAATGCCTCTGAGCTCCAGATTACCATATGTAGGGACTTGTTTGACATTTGCATGTAGATAAGCTGGGATCTCAAACCCAGTTTATCCCAAATGGAACACTTACTTGTCCACGCATGAATCTGTTCCTCCTCAGATTTCCCCATTTCAGGAATCAGTACCTTTGTGCATCCAGCTGCTCAAGGCAAAAATGTGAGTCATTTCCAAATCCCTAATCCCTTACTTCTTAATCCAGTTCATTTCCAAGTGCTATTTAAATTTCCTTCAAACATATCTTCAATCTGTCTATTCACCCCCATCTCTACCACCATCACTGTAATCCTAATCATTTTTTAAAACCTGGATTACTACAGTAGCTTTCCAACTATTTTCTCCATTTCTATGTATTTATTTCCCTTCCAATCCATTGTATTTGTTATCTTCCTGCTCCAAAGCTTTGGTGGATTCCTTTTGCACATAGGATAAATCTAAAATCTTTAATATGACTTATAAATCCCTAAATGATATGTTCTGTGCCTGGCTTTTCAGCCTTATCCATCACTATTCCATTCCCTCTCTTACCCCATTAGATTAATATGGGAACTCGATTTTTCCAGTTGTGAGAATTTAGCATCAGTAATGTGGTATGCTTATAAAGACTTAACCCGGATCTCAAGCATTAATGAAGTTGTTAATAGATGTTTAAGAGTAGAATGACATAGAACCAAGAATGTTGAGTTTTGGCATGGTCTCTGAAAGATATGTTTTCACAAAATTTGTTGTAATTCTGGGATGAATCTATGAATAAGAACAAACTGAAGTTTAACTTGTCCTAGTTATAGATTACTGTGTGTCCCAGCAGGAAGATTAAACAACAACAAAAAAACAAAAACCCCAAACAAGTCGAACACATGCCCTCGAAGTACATACACCCTTGTGTAGTAAATCATAGGTAGATACATCATGCATACATACAAAGCTAGGCAGAATACAATCAACTTTTCACCACAATTAGCTAGAGTCATCCATAAAGTCTTAAAAAGATAATGGAGACAACAGGATTTTGAAGGAAGCATAGTAATAACATTGATGGAAAAGAAGCAAGAAGATATTTCAAGTGTGTGAAAAAATAGACTGGTAGGAATGAATGTTCCAAGTAGAGGAACAGTGAGGAATCATGATATAAAGAGAGAAGAATAAAATAGAAGTTTCAAAGTAAGGAGACCTGTGCTCCAGGCACAGCTCGACTTCTAGGCAGCTCTATGCCTTTAAGCAAGAATATTAACTTCTTTGGTTTGTTTCCTCCTGTTTAATAATAATGATAAAAGTAATAGCTAACTTCACTGAGTGCTTAATATATTATATTTAAGCATAGTGCAAAGCATTATTTCATTTAATTAGTGCAAATAGATTGCTTTTTTTTTTTTTTTTAGATTTTTATTGGTGAATTGGGGGGATGGGAACAGTGCTGGGGAGTTGGGGGAAGGGGGACAGACAAGTTGCTGTCGTTTTGTTCTTCAGTCTAGTTGTGGAGGACGTTGCTTCACTGGCCCAAGTTGGCACCATCATTGCGCTCTTCCCGGGTGAGGCAGATCAGTCGCCGGCTTCTGGACGGCCGCTCACTGCGGCTGCTGGCCGCTCACGCTGGCAGCTGGCTACACACGGTAGCCCATGGCAACCCACTGCCACAGGGACTGCAGCCCATGCCGTCGCCGGCGACTCACAGCAGCCCAGCTCCAGGTTGAGCCGTTGTTCAGCATCTTAGCTGTAGAGGGCAGTGTCACTGGCCCTCATATGTGGGATCCGAACCGGGGCCCTCTGGCATCCCAAGCGAGTTATTAACCATCGCGCCACTCGGCCGGCCCATAGATTGCTATTTTTAATACTTTCTTATTGCAGATGAAGAAAGTGAAACTTGGAGAAGTTAAATAACTTGCTCCAGCTCATATAACTAGGGAAATAGGGAAGTAGGTTTTGAACCCAGGTATTTTTATTTCAAAGCCCAATGTCTTTTTACCATCTTCCTATACTGTGTCCTGAAAAGTTGGGGAGGTAGAAATAGACAATCTTGTCTCAAAGATTCTATCATGTCAAATGATTTCATAAATGTCAAATGATTCCATCATTTCTGTTCTGATAGAGGAGTACAAAAGAGAATTGGGTATGTGGGTAGGATGGGTAGGGCCCTATAATGTAATTCTGATATTATCCAGAGTTAGTTCAAACTTCACAAATTAAGGGCACAGCCCTTCACAAGTCTGCCCTCACTTCAGATACCAGCCACAAGCTCCAGGGTTCCAAGGACAGCTGCACTTCTGACTAACTGGCTGCAAATCTGGGGGTTTCCATTTTCCCCTCAGTTTCAGTAATTTGCCAGAACAACTCACAAAACTCAGGAAGGTGCTATATTTACGATAACAATTTTATTATAGCAAAAAAACAAAAACACACAAATAAGGACACCCAAAAAGAGACCATAGGGAAAAGTCTGGGAGGGTCTCAAGTGCAAAGCTTTCATGTCCCTTCCCAAGGAGTCAGCTCACTGATGTGTAACAATTCCCACAGAGTTCAGTAGTCCCCTCTTATCTGTGATTTAGCTTTCTGTGGTTTCACTTACCATAGTTAACTGGGGTTCGAAAATACTAAATGGAAAATTCTAGAAATAAACAATTCATAAGTTTTAAATTGCAAACTGTTCTGGGTAGGGTGATCAAATCTCTCGATGTCCCTCTCCATCCTCTGCTAAGATGTGTATCATCCCTTTGTCCACAACACTTCGGGCTTGTTCGTCACCTTGTAGCCTTCTTGGTTATCAGATCTTTTATCAGAGATTTTGACAAACCATATTCACATAACATTTATTATTGTATGTTGTTATAGTTGTTCTATTTTATTATTCATTATTGTTGTAGATCCCTTACTATGCCTAATTCATAAATTAAACTTTATCATAGCTATACATGTATAGGAAAAAATACAGTATATATAGGATTGATAGTATCATCAGTTTCAGGCATTCACTGGGGGATGTTGGAACTTATCCCCCTGGGTAAGGAGGAAATACTGTACTGTTAATTAACCAGGGACATTCACCTGAACTTTGGTGTCCAAAAGTTATTGGGGTTACATTATATTAGCATGATTGATTGAATCATTGGCCAGGAGATTGAACTCAATCTCTAGTTCTCTCCTTTTCCTAGAGGTCACAATGGTATCATGTTGACTCAAAGCCCCAACCCTCTAGTCACATTGTTGGTCTTTCCGGTATGGCCAGCTCCCACCCTGAGTCATCTCATTATCAAAAACTATTGAGTGTTGTTTGACTTTACTATATCATGAATAACAAAAACATCCTTATCACTAAGGAAATTTGCAAGGATTTGGAGGGTGCCTCCCAGAAAGTAGTGACAAAGGTCAGCCAAATCTCCCATTACATTTTTATTTTAATATAATAAAAATGTATTATATAAATATATAATGTACAAATAGATTACACAAACAATATATATTTATATAATAAATATTTTAATACAAATATATAAATTTATATAAATATTTATATTTATATCTCCCATTTATATTTTAACCACATGAAATAAATTCATATTTTCAAAAATTTTATTAAGTTATGAATCTGCTGCTCAGCATTCCAAAGCACAATGGTTTTCAGGAAGCATTTACAGCTAGGTAGAGTTAACTAGTAACTTCCTTTCAAAACCAAAGTGAGATAAATAGGCTAAAGGTGCTATTTCAAAATAGCAACATCAAGGTGGTATAAATAATTGGACATATAATGGAAGAGCTTCTTTCTAATAAAATTGTTTGGCTAAATTGAATGATTTGCTGGAAACCAAATATGAAATCCTGTCCTTCATATAATATTTTCACAAAGCACTTGACACAGTTAGCCAAGCACTTACACATTGTGAAAAGTTGACATAAAAGGAGCAATTTTAAAATAGAACTAGAGCAGCTGTGTCAGAGGAATTGTCTTGCATGTCTTACTCCTTGAACCTTAGGAATGTTTGAACTGGGCAAAATAACCTTTGAACTAGACCAAATCAACATTGCTTTACAAACAAGCTAACAGGAAAGCAAACATCCTGACCACAAGGACTAATGAGCATGAACATGCTGTAGAATCAGTAACAAGCCACATATAGCTAGGGAGTAGTTTAGCTTATTAACACCAATAGAAATTTATTTTATTCTATTCTTGTAATTATTTCACTTGTCTCATCTCATAAAAACCTCATGCCTGCACTCTGAAATTGGAACACTGTTTGGGCTTCTGTGTGAATCAGTGTGTCCTGGGTTGCAATCTTTGTTCTCAAATAAATGCTTGTTGCTTCTCACTGTGGCTTTTTATTTTTAGGTTAGCAACGTGTATTTTTTGACTTGAGACATATAAAAAAATTATAAGGTAAAATGGGTTATCTCTCTACAAACCTGGTATGAGCAAAGCTCAGAGTGGTTAATGATTTGCTCCTGGGACTAAGTAGGTCTAGGAGTGAACACTGTTTTTCAGATTTTAAGAACTGCTTTTATACTGTTACTGAACTTTTTGTAAATAGAGATCATGCTACGGACCTCTCCATAATGCGCCTTTTGTGTGTTTTTTCAAATTTTAATGATGAATTGCTGAAATGTATCTACTCTGATCATTAGGTCAACCCCTGAGGCCAAAAGTTAGCATAGATAGGTGTGAGTTAGGGTGCTGTGATATTATAAAAAAAATGTGGTCTTTATTAACAGTTCCTGGCACATAGCTCCTAAAACCCGTGGAATGTTTGGAGCCTAACAGTGTCTTTTGTATGCTAATGAGATGACTGGTGTCTGAGAGCCCCTAAATAGTTTAGGATAGCCAAGAAGACTAGGAAAAACAGTATAAAAGGATTAGAACTTTCAGCCCTACCCCTGACCTCTGTGGAGGGGTGAAGTGCTGGAGATTGAGTTAATTACCAATGGCCAGTGATTTACTCAATCATGGCTACATAATAAAACCTTCATTAATGCCTCTGAATGATAGGGTTTGAAGAATTTCTGGGTTGGTGAATACATCAAGGTGCTGGGAGGGTGGTGTGCCAGAGAGGACAAGGAAACTCTCTTTGCATTGCTTCCTCCATGCCTTGCCCTATGCACTGCTTCCATTTGGCTGTTCCTGAGTTGCATCCTTTATAATAAACTGGCAATAGCAAGTAAAGTCTTTTCCTGAATCCTGTGAGTTGTTCTAATGAATTATAGAACCTGAGGAGAGGGTTGTGGGAACTCCCAAAACCAGCCAGTCAAAAGTACCCATAGCAACCTGGGATTGTGACTAGCATCTGAAGTGGGAGCAATCTTATAGGACTGAGCACTTAAACCTATGGAGTCTGAAGCTAACTCTGCGTAGTGTCAGAATTGAAATGAATTGCAGGACACCTAGTTGGTATCCAGAAAGTTGGAGAATTCGTCTTTGAAAAACCCACACATTTGGAGTCATAAGTGTTGTTAGTAAAAACAGTTCAGGTGCAGTTTGAGCCCACAGGGTAGAGAGAAGTTGTGTAGTGCACCTAGGCCTTTCACCAGGAACCTTGGCCTCATTAGTGCCTATTCACCAGAGCTGTCTGATAGTCTCCCTACAAGATAATAGACCTCAATAATTATAGGAAATCATGAAGCAAGTGATCTAGGATGTTAAAGTTTCATATGCTGAAAAAAGAGGTTCTAAAAGTTGGACTAGGCATTTATCTTATTTCAGTCGAGTTTATTATAGAGCACTGCTTTCCTTTAATGAAAATATTGAAAAATAATTATATTCAAAAACTTTATTTATAAGCCTAACATTCTAAAAATATGTGAGCTGTGGGTCCTGGGTGCTTCGGAGGAATGATTAAGATAATTGATTACAGGGACACTCCTCAAAGAAAGAAGGGACAGAAGAAAATGCACAGGGATTCTTAGGAAGATAAAATGGTCTGGAGATCAGAGACTAACCCAGGATCATCAATGAATGTCAATCATCTACCCTAGACACATAGGCATTTATCTCTGCTCTCAACCTGAGTGGGAGGGAAGCTGCTTTGAAGATATCTGAAGAGGATCCCTCTCCAGGAGAGATGCCCGCTGAAAAACTCAAAAGAATGTTACAACTATAGTTATAGTACATAGGTCCCTGGTCAATGTGGTTAGGATTGAGAAACCCTTAAAGGTAAAGGAAATAAACAGCAGTGGTGCTCTAAATGCTAAACTGATGCTCTGGCATCCTTTATTGCTGGGGCCAGAGCTGTACCATTCTCACAGATGAAACTCAACCAAGCTGTTGATGCTTTCTTCATAGTTTTGAAAAGTAATAAAAAGTATAGTTTACCCCTCAGACTATTAGAAAATTGGCTGTGTACTCTAGGGATAGCCTGACTTTCAGGGGACCTTTTCTAATTGGAACTTGGCTATATTTTTCTAACACAGACTTAAATCCAAGCATTACTACAGAGAAGAATGATTGTAGGAAGTTGCTATATAGTCATCAGCTATAGTGATGATAGATATATTTTCTTCACTTATTACTATATCATTCAACAAAAATTTCCCCAGGTTATTGAGATATAATTGACAAATTATAGGTATAATACTGTGTAAATTTAAGGTATACAATGTGATGATTTGATACACACACATACTGTGAAATGATTACCACAATAAGGTTAGTCAACACATCCATCACCTAAGTAATCAATTTTTATTCTTTTTGTGGTGAAAAGAAAACATTTAATATCTCTCTGAGCAACTTTAAGTATATATTATTGTTAACTACAATTGAAACAGGATTTTTAGATGTGTGATTTTGTGTGTACCGGGATTGTGGTCTCATGTAGCCGAAGAATGGAGACACAGGCTAGAGAGGTAAAGTTGCAGAAAAGGAGTTTATTAGATGAAAAAATATATATTTCAAAGAAGCAGAAGCAAGCCCGAACAGTAGTAGAGAATGGCTCAAGGACCATTATTAGAAAAGAAAGTACACTCCAAAGAGTTTGGAGCCGGCCCGGAGCAGAGGCAAGGCTCAAAATGCTCAAAAAAGGCATTAACTGGCAGGACTTGGAGTTTTACCCCTTCTTTCTCTAGAATGGGCTCTTCCTCCCTGGGTGTGGGACCACTTGATTGACACTTACGATTAACAACAGGCTATTACCTCATCTCTTTAGACTGCACATGTTCCTTCCCAGAATTCAGTCTGTTATTAATGATATCAATGAATTTCTGGGCATATGTATGATATTATAATGATAGTATAATGAAGGTCATTGTGGTCTTTACTGTGCAGGTGTGAGTGACTGGTCTAATCCAGTCAGGTATTTTGTACCCATATGTTTCCCTGTAGGGGTAGATAATTACAATGAAGTTTTGGGTGGAGAAGGAAGGTCTTTGGGGCGGTCACATTCTGTGAGACATGCAGGAATGCAGAGACCCAATGCCTGCCTCTACCTGCCTGTCTTGTTTTCCCCTTGAGAGATCTAATCCCCATAAAATCTCTATGGGAAGTTGAGAGAGAGGAGGTCTTTTCTTCTGTATCTGCTTCCTACTGGGCAGGGGCATAGAGCTGTCCCTGCCTATTTGGGGGATTCACAGAACTCTTACCCTAGCTGATCTCGGATGAGAGGAAGGGATCTCGAGATCTGCCTGGAAGACCATGTTGGCTTCTTTTGTTGCGACTGGCAATCTTCCTGGGGTGCCCTCTGTATCCCCAAGGCCCCTGAATGAGGAAAAATAGATTTTAATTAATACATTTCTTAAAGAGCAGATCTCAAAGCTATTGATGTAGAGTGGCTACAGGTTTGGAAAGAACATTAGGCTTTAATTTACAATCAACAAGTATACTGGCCTGGGGAAATGTTAAAATCTATTTAGTCTCTGGGATGGGATTATCCAAGAGTTAGGTCAAATGGCTTGGGGAATGTTGGGAAGTCACAGGTTTTAAATTGTTATCTAAAGCCAGGGAGGGTGAGAGATATTCTGTGATTCAGTCTAGGGGCAATCTTTAGTCTAGTTTTCAGAAACTGATTAGAAGAGTAATCAAAGCCAGGGGCTAAGTAACATGGGAAAAAGAGACTTAAAACTTCTATAGGAAAACTTAAAAGTTGTCCAGTGGGGGAAAGGAGTAGACTACTCACTTGGCCTGCATCACAATTACCATGCTGTATATTAGATCCCCAGAATTTACTCATCTTATGAGGAAGTGACAGGGCCCGGGCTGAGTCAGTTGTGTGCAGGCTGGTGTACAACCCTGGCCCCAGACGAGGTTTAGGCCCACACAAGCAGAGGCCTTGGGCACTAGGCCTGGGCCATCCAGATTGGTGCAGGCTGACGCACGGACCCTGGCCCAAGACATAACAAACCTTGACTCCCGAGCCTACT
Source organism: Hipposideros armiger (assembly GCF_001890085.2). Taxonomy (NCBI): domain Eukaryota; kingdom Metazoa; phylum Chordata; class Mammalia; order Chiroptera; family Hipposideridae; genus Hipposideros; species Hipposideros armiger. The sequence continues at coordinate 842,955 of NW_017731779.1, forward strand.
GTGCAGGCGCTGGACTCTGGTGACATAAGCTCTTTACGTAAGCATGATTCACAGCCACGGGAGGGAGCATGCGCATTTCCGTGCACTTTCCTTCCCCAGAACCTCTGTATAATGGTTGCTATTGCTGAATAAAGCTGTTAGCTGGTTCCTCCTCATGTCGGCTCTGCGTGCTTTCTTTTCCCTGGGCATCTCACTGCCGAAAGCCCCCCAGCAGTACCCCGGCGATGAGAGAAAATTTTTATCCTTTGACCAATATATCCTTTATTCACTCATCTGTCAGTGGCCACTTATGTTGTTCCAAGTCTTACTATAATGAATAATGCTACAGCGAACCTGTGAGTGCATATATCTTTTCAAGATAGTGACTTCATTTCGTTTGGATGTATACCCAAAAGTAGGGTTGCTTGATCATATTATAGTTCTATTTTTAATATTTTGAGAAACCTCCATACTGTTTACTGTAAGGGCAAACACTAATTTACATTTCCACCAATACTGCACAAGGGTTCCCTTTTCTTCACATTTTCACCAACAATTATTTCTTGTCTTTTTGATGATAGCCATTCTAACAGGTATGAGGTGATATTTCATTATGGATTTGATTTGCATCTCCACGATGATTAATGATGTTGAGCATCTTTTCATATACCTGTGAGCTATTTGTATATTTTCTTGAGAATAATGTTTATTCAGTTCCTCTGCCCATGTTTTAACTGGATTATGTATTTAATTGCTATTGAGTTGTATGAGCTCCTTATATATTTTGGATATTAACCCCTTATCTAATATATGATTTGCAAAGATTTTCTCCCATTCCATAGCATCAACAAAAAAACATTCAGCCTAAGAAAAAGCTTATGAGTTTATTTGAGCCAAACTGACAATTTCTGGGAAGCAAAGTCTCAACAGATTGAGAAAATGCTTGGCAAAATGGCAGTTTGGTGCTTATTTTATGCGTAGAATCAAAGGAGGGGGGTTACATGAAATCCACTGGTGGTAGATTAAAGGGGTGGGAAAAAGCAAAGTGGGGGTGGGGGTGAGGGGTGGGGGAGGTAGCGAAATCTCTGGGATTGGGTAAAAGTAAATTGGAGAGACACGCACTTCTTTCACATAGGTGGGTACAGGATAGTTAATAGTTCACTTTTTACAGCACATAGAGATGGTAATCAGCGGACAAGAATAATTAGGGATGCCTTAGTTTCCTGCTCTGGTTGGGGGAGAGAAGGAAGAGGAAGGGATTACTGACACTCCAAGGGCATGTTATCCTAGATGCAAAAAGACAATAGGCAGGCTCACTTAAGATAAAGACTGACCTTTGTCAAGAAAGCCACAGGTTATAGATGTGACTTCCCACCATGGCCCACCTTAGTTAGGAATTTTTATGTTCAATATTTGGTTATTGTCAGTCTCCTGAGCTTGTCAGGTTTAACCTGTGGTTCCTTTTCCATCCACAATAGGTTACTTCTTCATGTGTTGATGGATTCCTTTGCTGTGCAGAAGCTTTTTAGTTTGATGTAGTTAGTCCCATTTGTTTATTTTTGTTTTGTTGCTTGTGCTTTTGGTGTCATATTAAAAAAAAAAATCATTGCCAAGACCAATGTTAAAAAGGGTTTTCCTTATCTTTTCTTCTAATAGTTATATAGTTTTAGATCTTACATTTAAGTCCTTAATCTATTTAGAGTTAATTTTTGTGAGTGGTGCAAGATAGGTATCTAATTTCATTCTTTTGTATATGAATGTCCAGTTTTCCTAGCAATGTTTATTGAAAAGACTGTCTTTTCCCCATTGAGTACTATTGGCCCCCTTGTCAAATATTAATTGACTGTTTACACATGAGTTTATTTTGGGGCTCTCAGTTTTATTCCATTGGTCTATGTGTCTATTTTTATGCCAATATCACACTGTTTTGATTACTATAGCTTTGTAATGTTGTTTGAAACCAAGAAGTGTGATGTCCTTAGCTTTATCCTCCTCAAGATTACTTTGGCTATTCCAAGTCTTTTGTAGTTCCATACAAATTTTAGAATTGCTTTTTCTATTTTTGTGAAAAATGCCATTGCATTTTTGATAGGGATCACATTGCCTCTATATATGGCTTTGAGTAGTGTGGGCATTTTAACATTATTAATTTTTCTGATCCATGAACTCAAAATATCTTTCAATTTGCATCTTCTTCAACTTTTTTTAAAAAATCAATATCGTATAGTTTTCAACATACATATCTTTCACTTCCTTGGTTAAATTTATTTCTAAATTTTTTTGTTGTTTGTTTAAAAAGATTTTACTGGGATATTGGGAGAGGAGAACAGCGTTGGAGATCGGGGGAAGGGAACAGCATTGGGGAATCAGGGAAGGGGAACAGGCAAGTTGCTGTCCTTTTGTTCTTCAGTCTAGTTGTGGAGGACGTCGCTTCACTGGCCCATGTTGGTATTATCATTGCACTCTTCCCAGGTGAGGCAGATTAGTCCCCGGCCACTGGACAGCCGCTCACGGCGGCTCTTGGCAGCTCATGCTGGCTGTTGGCCACTCACAGTAGCTTATGGCAGCCCACTGCTGCCCCACTGCATCCTACGCCGTTGCCGGTGACTCACAGGAGCACAGCTCCAGGTAAAGCTGTTGTTCACCATCTTAGCTATAGAGGGCGCAGCATCACTGGCCCTAATGTGGGATCTGAACCAGGGCCCTGCTGCTCAGAGCTGGCGTCCCAAGCCAACTCTTAACCAACGCGCCACTCGGCCGGCCTGGGTATTTTATTGTTTTTGATGATATTTTCACCAACTGAGCCACTCGACCGGCCCTTGATGATATTTTAAATGGGATTATTTTCTTTATTCTGTGTCAGGTGTTTTGCTTTTTAAGATTTTATTGGGGAATTAAGGAAGGGGAACAGTGTTGGGGAATTGGAGAAGGGGAACAGCCAAATCGTTGTTTTTCATTCTTAGTTGTGGAGGGTGCAGCTAGCTCAGCTCCAAGCCTAGTCACCATCCAGCTGCCCGTCAGCAGCTTGAGGCCGCTCAACTAACTCAAGGTGCCGTATTCAATCTTAGATGCGGATGAGCATAGCCACCATCCCATGCAGAAGTCAAACTAGCAACCTTGTTGTTAGGAGCACATGCTCTCACCAGCTGAGCCATCCTGCCACCTGTTGGCAGCTCAGCGGCAGCTCAGCTTGGGCGCAGCTCACTGGCACATATGGGAATCAAACCAGCGACCCTGTTGCTCAGAGCTTGAGCTCTTAACCAACTCAGTCACTTAGCCGGCCCCAGTTTCTTTTTTAAAAACTCTTTATTTTGAAAATATTTTAGACTCACATACAAGTTGCAAAGAGAGTACGTAAAGACCCTGTATATCATTCACCTACCTTCCTTTAATGTTAACATCTTATATAACCAGGTAATTATTGAAACTCAAAAAACTTAACATTAATACAATGTTATTAACGAATCTATAGGCCTTATTGAAGTTTCACCACCTTTTCCACTTTCCCGTTTTCTAGTCTGGCACCCAATGTAATGTTGCATTTAGTTAGTTACCATGGCTTCCTTAGTCTCCACCAATCTGTGACTATTCTTAGGTCTTTCTTTGTCCCTCATGATCTTTACACTTTTGAATAGTACTGGTCTGTTATTTTACATAATGTTCGTCAATTTTGGTTTGCTTGATGTTTTCTCATAATGATACTGAGGTTTTGCATTTTTGGCCACAATATCACAGAAGTGCTGCTGTCTCTTTTGAGTGCATTATAACAAGGAATTTATGAGGTTGACATATTTTGTTATTAGTGATATTAACTTTATTTACTTGGTTAAGTTGATGTCTGTCTGATTTCTCCTTCATAATAAGTAATTATCTTAAGGAGATATACTTTAAGACTTCAAAATATCCTGTTTTTTATCATACTTTCATCTACTAATTTTTCTTGCATGCAATGATTTTATACTGTTTGCTTAAGAGTAATCTATTTCCATCATTCTTTCTACATTTAATAATTGGCAATCTGCTGTAACAAAGAGCTTCCTCCTCTTCCATTTATTTTTAATTCAGTTATTTATATTAGCCTGGGCTCATTATTTTTTTATTCTATGGATTATAATCCAATACTGTCATTATTAATTTTATTGCTCAAATTGTCCAGCTTTGACCATTGGGAGTTCCTTTAAGTTGGGTTCTGTGTCCTTTTGATATACTCCCATCATTTTGTGAACACTTTCTATTTTCTAATACCATAAGATATTCCATATTCATCTTGTTTTTCTAATTATTTCTCCACCTCTAGAATTAGTTATTTTTCTGAAGAGCATTTTTTACTTTTGTTGGAGAATGAATAAATATATAGTATTTAGAAATCAAGATATAGGCACAAGTTGTGTTCATTGCTACTGGGATGTCATTGCTTCTAGACTCTCAGGGGACAGAATTAGGAAATACATGTATGTGAACTAACACATGCATATATACTTGTATGTGTATTTCTGTATCTATATGTGTAAATATATATTTAAGATTCTTATTAAAATATAACTAATATACAATATTATGTTAGTTTCAGATATACACCATAGTTATTCAACATTTATATACCTAAAGATGTGATCACCATGATAAGTCCAACAACCATCTGACACTGTACCACGCTATCACAATATTATAAGCTATATTACCTATGCTGTACATTACATCCCCATGACTTATTTGTTTTATATTTGGAAATTTGAACCTCTTATTTCCTTTATCTGTTTCCCTCTTTTGAAAATTTTCAATTACAGTTGACATTCAATATTATTTTGTATTGGGCCAGCCGAGTGGCACGTTGGTTAAGAGCTGGCTTGGGACACCAGAGGGCCCTGGTTCGGAGTCCACATATGAGGGCCAGTGACACTGCCCTCCACAGCTAAGATGAGATGCTGAACAACAGCTCAACCTGGAGCTGGGCTGCCGTGAGTCGCCGGAGATGGCGTAGGCTGCAGCCCCTGCTGCAGTGGGTTGCCATGGGCTGCAGTAGGTTGCCATTGGCTACTGTGTGTAGCCAGCAGCCAGCGTGAGCGGCCAGCAGCCGCCGGCCATCCAGAAGCCAGTGACTGATCTGCCTCGCCCGGGAAGAGCACAATGATGGTGCCAACTTGGGCCAGTGAAGCAATGTCGTCCACAACTAGACTGAAGAACGGAAGGACAGCAACTTGTCTATTCCCCTCCCCCAATTCCCCAATAAAATCTTAAAAAAAAAAAAGAATATACTGGAGGGAATCAATAATAGATTAGATAAAGCAGAGGTTTGAATCAGCAACTTGAAAAGATAAGATAGTAGAAAACACCCAATTACAACAGCAAAAAGTAAAAAAGAATCTAAAAAAATGTGGAGAGCTTAAGGGGCCTTGGGGACAACATCAAGCATACCAACATTCACATCATAGGGACTCCAGAAGGGGAAGAAAGACAGCAAGGAATTGAAAACCTACTTGAAGAAATAATGATGGAAAACTTCCCTAACTTGGTAAAAGAAAGAGACATACAAGCCTGGAAAATGCAAAGTTCCAAACAAGATGAACCCAAAGAGGCTCACACCAAGACGCATCATAATTAAAATGCCAAAGGTTAAAGACAAAGAGAGAATCTTAAAAGCGGCAAGAGAAAAGCAGTTAGTTACCTACAAGGAAGTTCCCGTAAGATTGTCAGCTGATATCTCAACAGATACACACCAGAAGGGATTGGCACAAAATATTCAAAGTGTTGAAAAACAGATACCTACAACCAAGATTACCCAGTAAACCTGTCATTTCGAATTGAAGGACACATAAAGAGCTTCCCAGAGAAGAAAAAGCTAAAGGAGTTCATCACCACCAAACCACTATTACAAGGAATGTTAGAGGGACTTCTTTAAGAAGAAGGAAAAAGATAAAAAATGTGAATAATGTAATGGCAATAACATATCTATCAACAGTTACTATAAGTGTAGATGAGTTAAATTCTCTAATCAAAAGGTAGGGTGGCTGAATGGATAAGTAAACAAGACCCTTACATATGCTGCATACAAGAAACTCACTTTAGATTGAAAGGAACACACAGACTGAGAGTAAAGGGATGGGAAAAAGATGACCCTCAGCCAGTAGTAGCTGTCAGTCAAGAGTCTAGTGACTTTTTTTTAACCAGACATTATTTTCACATGGGGGTGTACCTAATATAACAATGTTTATCTTAGTCATTCTCTTTTCTTGAAAGTTTTTGTAACCAAAAATGAAAATTTTGAATTGGTTTAATAGAGGCTTTTTCATAAAACTTTGGAATCTGCTCATTATTTGTCAAAAAAGTTGTTTTTGAAACTTATAAATATTAGACTCTATTATTTTAGAGACATTAATTATAATGCACTGTTTTCACTAACCATTACTAGTTTCTCCTCTTTCCTCCCCTTTCTCACATTGTCTAATGACACCAAAAACCAGTTAAAATAATGGAAGGAAAAAAATACATAGTATTGGATTCCTTCCTTTGAATTGGAGAAAATGAAGAGGAATTTTTCTCTAGGAAGCTTGATATCCTTCTCATAGGCATGAGGCCTTTGGAAAATAACTGTAAGTTCCCTTTTGAAAAATTAAGCCTTACTCCACGTATGAGAGATTGGAAAAAGGATTTTAAAAATTCCATTTTAGATGTATTGGAAAGGAATGTGGCGGATTCCTCTAAGGTTGTGGTTTCTATGTAGAGCAAGGAGAAAGGACTTAAAGTTACCCTCAGCAAGAACTGATTGTCTTGCTTATCTGCTGGAAGCTGTGTAGGGAGTGGCTATCACTGGCTAGGATGCTGATCTTGGTGACTGATATGGTTTAAGAGGCCAAGAACCAAACAGACCAAAGGAGGGAGAGAGAGTCCCTGTGTGATACTTAGCCACAAACAATCTCTCCAAGTTCTGTACATAGGCTGGGCAGTGTTTAGGATTCTCCTGGGTGAGACTGCAGCCAGGAGTGTCTGGTTTGTTTCACCAAGCATTAATCCCCAAACCTGAATTATTTTTACTAAAGATAGAAAAAGACAAAGAACTCCCTAACCACCCAGGAATGGCACCTTTGTATGGGCTAAAAATGAATGAAGCTAGAATAGGATAGAGAGCTTGTTTGGTGGTTTGGTTGGGTTGGCAGTGTGGAGTCTGGGAGTCAATACTAGACCCATAGTGAGGACCCCAGTTCAAAGAAGCTGATGGGATTGCCTTTCAGTCATTCTGTCATATAACGTTCTACATCTTTAAAAACTTGTGTTTTTTCTAATTTTTAATTTTATTTTCTAGGGTTTTACAGACTTATTATCAGATATTTAGAAAACACATGTAAAGAAAATTAAGACTGCCAGAAATCTTACCATGTACCTAATGTTTCTGTGGCATTATTTATTTTTTGGACTCTGCCCTCTGGTTTTCATATAGGGCCTCACAGTGACCTTTGAGGCAGGTTTTATAATTTTCATCTTTCAGATGAGGACACTGCCCTCTGAGAGCTCTTCCCTGCCTTCCCAGATGGTACAGGAGCTCCTCTGTGCACCACAGCCCCTGCCATTCTCTTATCACTGTACTGTCCTGTGACTATTCATTTCTGTGTCTGCTTTCCCAAAGCAACATAGATTTTGAATGGAGAGTATCCAGGTCTGTCCACTTGACCTTCTCGATCTGTCATTCCTGCCCTAGTGCCATGAAGCTGGTGCCATATAAAAATAGATGCATTTGTCTGTCCCCTCCATCCTGAATCATCTGCCCCAGTCATCTCACACACTACAACTGACCTTTCTGGCTGCTGTTCCTGAAATTGTTTTCCTGTCTATAGTCTTTCAGTAACATGATGTAAGAGGTGTGATAAAAAAATATGGTGAATGTTTAAATTAAAAAAACAATTATTACAGTAAAAGACACATTGCCATTAATCCCCACTCAAAATCTTCACCCTCACTTCGAACACACTTATCCCATCATTCTTGCCACTTCTGAAGCTGTTCTGCAAGTCCTCTTTCATGAGTGTCTTTAGTTGCACTGTTGTGGCTGCCTCAATGTCCTGAATCGTTTCAAAACATTTTCCTTTCGTGGTCATTTTGACTTTGGGGAAGAGCCAGAGCTGCACGATGCCAGATCTGGTGACTAAGGTGGATGAGGACACACCATAATGTTTTTATTTGACAGAAATTGCCATACCAGAAGCAATGAGTGATGCGGAGCATTGTCATGATGGAGGATGAAGTAAAGACACTCATGCAAGAGGACTTCCAGCACTGCTTCAGAAAGTGGCAAGAACAATGGGATAAGTGTGTTTGAAGTGAGGGGGAGTATTTTGAGGAGGATTAATGGCAATGTGTCTTTTATTGTAATAAGTTTTTTTATTTAAACATTTACCGTATCTGTTGATCACACCTCGTACAATATTGTTTCCTTGTCTCTGATTTCTGATTGCCTTCCCTAACTTGGTCATATAGATTTTGGCCATTTTGAGTCCAGTCTATCTTCAGGACCCTACACCTTTCACATGTCTCATGGTCACAGAATTTCTGATTACTGAAGCTCTGTGAGTAGGATAGAATCATGGGAGTGACATGATGAAATCAGTAGTTTAAAAGGGTTATTCTGGGTGATAGGAACAGAAGTAGATGGAAGGTAAAAAGACAGATATATCGACACTGACAGTGCCCTACAAATTGGGCTAGGTTAACCATTCTGTCTACTGCCTGGTACATGGTTAGTGTTTAAAATATGCATGTAGGATGAGTTCCCCTCCAAACATTCCTCTTGATTTTCTGCCTCTCTCTTATATTTTGCCCCCCACATGAAATCTTTCTCCCTCTCTTCTCCATCCATTTAGATTTTATAAAATCCCTCATGTCCTGTTCTAACTTGATCCATCTCTAGACCTCATCCCAATAACACTTATTATTATGAGCTGGTCTTCTTTGCAGTGCAGGGCTTGTCCTCTGATGTCATTTGTTGTTTTGTTTAAATGTTCCATATTCATGGCATTTTTGTTAGAGCCCCTAAAAGAGTGACTTTTCTATCCTCCTTCCAACCCATGTACCCTTTTCAGGGACTAGAAATGGGCCTTTCACATGTTGATGTTCACTGCATGCTTATTGATAGATTGAAACTTATTATAGTAATTTGAGTGTGAGGGTTGGTGGTTTGGATTAAGATTGAGGTCATAGGTATGATGCTAAAGAGATACCATTGGGAAAAAAGAGTTTAGAGTCTTTTTCTGGGATGATGAGCTCAGAGTTTTCAACTAACGCCCAGAAAGTGCATTCTTCCCCAGTGAGGTCATCCCTCAGGCCTCTGTACCTCAAGAAAGATACAGAACAGCTGCACAAATGCCAGATGTGAAAACTAAAGTGATTGGGAATTGTCCCTTTCTCCTTCCCTCCCTTTCTCTTCTTTCTACTTCTTTCCTTCACAAATTCTTCTGTGACTAAATCTCCCTAAAACATAAATGATGCTTCTCAGACATCAGTGATAGCATGGAAGTTTAAAAAAGTCAAATTAGTTTTTTTAAAGGGTACAGTTTTTTTTGTTTGTTTTTTTAAAGATTTATTGGGGGGTTGGGGGAGGGGAACAGTGTTGGGGAGTCAGGGGAGGGAAACAGACAAGTTGCTGTCCTTTTGTTCTTCAGTCTAGCTGTGGAGGACGTCGCTTCACTGGCCCATGTTGGTATTATCATTGCGCTCTTCCCGGGTGAGGCACTCACTTGCAGGCCATTGGACGGCTGCTCACAGCAGCTCAGGGCAGCTCACGAAAGTGCACGCCAGCTGCCAGCCAGCCCCACTGCAGCCTACGCCGTCACAGTGACTCATGGCATCCCAGCTCCAGGTCGAGCTGTTGTTCACCATCTTAGCTGTAGAGGGCGCAGCATCACTGGCCCTAATGCAAGATCGGAACCAGGGCCCTGCTGCTCAGAGCTGACGTCCCAAGCCAACTCTTAACCAATGCACCACTCAGGCAGTCCCTAAAGGGTACAGTTTTTAAGAAGTTAAAAATCATTCATTTGTAATGAATGATTTATTCAGCCTCCTTTTTTTCCTTCTGAATTTCACCAAATTTCATATAATTTTGTGGAGATTACATATTTGAAAAGTTTAAGTGGCAACTAATTTGTTTCTAGTTGGGGAGCACCATTAGTGAAATGACAAGCTTGGGCAGAAAGTCAATAACTTTGAAAATTGGTATTAGAAAAAAGACAAGGTTTAATGCTACATAGTCAGTTAAAGAAGAGATTCTATTGGCAAATTCAACCTACTTCTCAACCTCAAGCAGTAAATCATAAGCTTTAGATTGTTTTTCCAGTGAGAGCACTGGAAGCATGAGAGGCAGCACAGTATAACAGTTCAGAACTCACACTCTGGCCTCAAATCCTAGTTTAACCCCTTACTATCAGTATGATGGTAGGCAAATCACTCAACATCTCTGTGCCTCAAATTTTTGTTTTGATTTCCTAATCTGTAAAAGAAGAGGATATTATTGATATCTATTGCTGCCTAACCATTCAAACTTAATGGTTTAAAATCACAGCAATCATTTCCTTTTCTCACAAATTTGTGATTTGGCCTGGAATTGGGGAGGAATTCTATGTTCTCCTCAGGGGTGGCTTGAATGCTAGGGGTGACGTGATGTCTGGGAGTTGGCATCATTTGAAGGTTCACTCAATAACATAGCTGGCAGTTGATGCTGCCTACTGGCTAGGACCTCAGCTGGGATTATAGGCTAGAATACCCACCCTTGGTCTTTCCACATAGCTATTTAGTTTTCTCACAGTATAGTGGCTGGGTTCCAAGTGCAAGCATGCCACGAGAGAAAAACAAAAATACATGATGCTTTAATGATCTAGCTTTGGAATTCATATGGCATTTCTTCTACTATACTCTCTTTGTCCAGGCAGTCACATATGTCTGCCCAGTCTAAAGGGGAGAGGAGAAAGATCCCACCACTTCATGGGAGAAATGTCAGTAGCACATCATAAGAAGAGCATGTCGGATGAGAAATATTGTTGTGGCTGTCTTTAGAAGATACAATCTGGGCCGGCCGAGTGGCGCATTGGTTAAGAGCTGCCTTGGAACACCAGAGAGCTCCGGTTCGGATCCCACGTATGAGGGCCAGTGATACTGACCTCTACAGCTAAGATGCTCAACAACAGCTCAACCCGGAGCTGGGCTGCCATGAGTTGCCTGCAGCATAGGCTGCAGCCCCTGCTGCAGTGGGTTGCCATGGACTGCTGTGTGTAGCCAGCAGCTACCGTGTGCAGCCAGCAGCCAGCGTGAATGGCCAGCAGCCGCTGTGAGCAGCCATCCAGAAGCCGGCAACTGATCTGCCTTGCCCAGGAAGAGTGCAATGATGGTGCCTTCTTGGGCCGGTGAAGCAACGTGCTCCACAACTAGACTGAAGAACAAAAATGATAGCAACTTGTCTGTTCCCCTTCCCCCAGTTCCCCAATAAAAATCTTTAAAAAAAAAGAAGATACAATCTGCTATAGTCTGCCTTAGAAGGCCTATTGTCTATATGAAAGGGCCTATGAAACATCACTTAGAGGAAGTTTAGGGCATGGTTTGATACTCAGGTTCATATTGAAAGTCCAGTATATATTGAAAAAATTTTTAAACAAAATGCTTGTTGTTTAGGGCCTTATTTGATATTACTTAGCTGGTGACTTAAAGGAAATCACGCATGGATAAAGCAATGTACCTCAGGATGTCAATGTCCTTAAAGGAATAGTTTTTGCCTATGTAAATGTTATGAGATATATGCCCTTTATATGCCACTTGGGTTTTTTGTCTGTAGGGCCAACTACAGTAAAAAATATGCCCACTTGAATTTTTTGCTTGGATATTGTTTGGGTTCAACTATGTTTGGAACCAAGTATTAAAATATGTCTTGGCATTCTTTATAAAAATAGCAAGTTTGACCAAAGTGAGTCAATACCTATTGAGGCTTTATATGGACAAAGAAAAGAGACTAAAGCTAAATGTTAAATGTGCGTGGATTCAAAATTTTAAACTGCCAAGATAAATTCCTAAATTACCTAGCATCTGAACTTTGGCTCTTAACTGGCGATGGAGTTGTGCTGTATCATTGATATTGTGTTACCTAATCTCCACTAGGAACAAAGGCATCTGTGTGGTGGATGGTTACTTTAACAAAGAGTTCAGTCTACTGCAATTTTTTTTTTAAAGATTTTTTTTTTAATTGGGGAATTGGGGGATGGGAACAGTGCTGGGCAATTGGGGGAAGGGGAACAGACAAGTTGCTGTCCTTTTGTTCTTCAGTCTAGTTGTGGAGGNAAAAACTTTTAAGTTTGATGTAGTCCCATATGTTCATTTTTTCTTTTACTTCCCTAGCCCGCGGGGATGTATCAGTAAAAACATTGCTCAGGATAATGTCTGCAAATTTAGACCCTATATTTTCTTCTAGGAGTTTTATGGTCTCAGGTCTTATAAGTCTTTAATCCATTTTGAATTTGTTCTTGTATATTGCATAAGGAGGTGGTCCAGTTTCATTTTGTTGCATGTGTCAGTCCAATTTTCCCAGCACCATTTATTAAATAGACTGTCTTTACCCCAATGTAAATTCTTGCTTCCCTTGTCATAGACTAACTGTCTGTATATGCCTGGATTTAATTCTGGGCTCTCTATTCTGTTCCATTGATCTATGTGCCATACTGTTTTGATTACTGTGGCCTTGTAGTACGTTCTAATGTCTGGAAGCGTGGTCCCCCCAACTTTGTTATTATTTATCAGGATTCCCATGGCTATTCAGGGTCTTTTTTGGTTCCATATAAATTTTAGGATTATGTTTTCTATTTCTGTGAAAAATGCCCTAGGTAGTTTGATAGGAATTGCATTGAATCTATATATTGCTTTAGGCAATATGGAGATTTTAACTATATTAATTCTTCCTATCCATGAGAATGGAATGTTTTTCCATTTGTTTGGGTCTTCTTTTATTTCTTTCTTCAGTGTCTTATAGTTTTCAGAGTACAGGTTTTTTACTTCTTTGGTTAAATTTATTCCTAAGTATTTTATAGTTCTTGAAGTGATTGTAAATGGAATTGTTTTCTTAATTTCTCCTTCCAATAGTTTATTATTGGTATATACAAATGCAACTGATTTCTGAGTATTGATTTTGTATCCTGCTACCTTACTGAATTTGTNCGCTGGCTGCTGGCTACACACGGTAGCCCATGGTAGCCCATGGCAGCCCACTGCAGCAGGGGCTGCAGCCTATGCCATCACCAGCAACTCACGGCAGCCCAGCTCCAGGTTAAGCTGTTGTTGAGCATCTTAGCTGTAGAGGTCAGTGTCACTGGCCCTTATATGTGGGATCCGAACCGGGGCCCTCTGGCATCCCACGCCAGCTCTTAACCAACGCACCACTCGGCCAGCCCTCAAGTCAATTTTTAATGAAAGAACAAAACAAAACAACCAAAACCCAAATCAAAACACCATTGCACTTTCATCTTTCTTTAAAAATGCCAGAAATTTTCACTCACAAGCTAGTAGACCAATTCCAGACTGCATGGCATCAGGCCAAACTGCTGTCTGACTTTATTTTTCGACCAGATTCATTGAGGGATAATTTCCATATAGCAAAACTCCACCCTTTTTAAGTGCATAGTTTGATGAGTTTTGACACAATATAAAGATGTATTATCACCACCTCAATCAAGGTATGAACATTTTAACCACTGCAAAAAGTTCTCTCATGCTCTTTTGTAATCTTATCTCCACCCTAGGCAACCACAAATCTGATATCTGTCTATGTTGTGTTTGACTTTTCAGAGTGTAATATAAATAGAATCATATAGAACATGCTTTTTATATGTATGGCTTCTTTCACTGAACATAATGCTGTTGAGATTCATCCATGTTTTTTCACATATTAGTAGTTTGTTCCTTTTTTTTGCAGAGTAGTATTCTGCTGTATGGATATATCATAGTTTGTTTATCCATTGACCAGTTGATAGACAGGTTAAGACTAGAGTTTCTGGGTTGTATAAGTGTATGTTTAATTTTATAAGAAGCTGCCAAACTATTTTCCAAAATGGCTGAACAATTTTGCATTCCCTCTAGCAATGTGACCGAGTTCTAGTTGCTCTTCATCCTTGACAACATTTGATATTGCTAGTGTTTTAAATTCTATCTATTATAATGGTTGTATAGTGATTTATCAGTGTGGTTTTAACTTACCTTTTCCTGATAACTAACGATATTGGGCATTTTTTTCATATGCTGTTTTGCCATCCATAGATCTTTGGTGTCTGTCCAAATCTTTTTTCCATTTTTATTGGGTTATCTGTACTCTGGTTATGTTACAAGAATTCCTTATATATTATTCTGAATATAAATCCTTTATCAGATAGATGTTTTAGAATTATTTTCTCCCACCCTGAGACTAATCTTTTTGTTTTCTTAGTGTCTTTGGAGGAACAGAGGTGTTTAATTTTTATAGCATACAATAATTTTTCTTTTATGGTTTGTGCTTTTTGTGTTCTATCTAGGTAAACTTTGCATAATACGAAGTCATAAAGATTTTTTTTCTCTTTTCTTAGACAAGTTTTGTATTTTTAGTTCTTGCATTTAGGTCTATGGTCTTTTCAAATTCATTTTTGTGTATGGTATGAGATAGGGGCAGAGGTCCTTCCTCCCTCACTCCTTCGCTCCCTCCCTCCCTTCCTTCTTTCTTTTCTTCCACATATGAATGTCCAACTGTTCAGGCACCAGTTGTTGAAAAAAATTATCCTTTTTCAATTGACCATATGTAGCTAAGACTTTCTAGACTCTCTATTCTGTTCCATTGATTTATATCTCTAGGTTTAAGCCAATACCATATTGTCCTGATTATTATAGCTTTATAGCTGGTCTTGAAATCAGGTAGTATGAGACTTCCAATGCTCTTTTGAACTTTTTTTTTTTTGGCTCTTCTAGGTCTTTGGTATTCCTATATAAATTTTAAAACCACTTTATCAATTTCAGAATCAGCTTCTCAAAACTCTGTTACAGTTTTGATAGAGCTTGTAATAAACCTATAGATGAATATGGTAAGAATTGACATCTAAATAATATTGATTCTTTCTATGCATAAAGATGGTATATCTCTTCATTTATTTAGATCTTTTAAAAATTGTTGTCAGCAATATTTTATAGCTTTGAATGTATAGATCTTGAAATATATATATATATTTATTTATTTATTTTATTGTTAGTTTCAGGTATACAGAACAATGCAATAGTTATCCTTTTCACCCCTCACAAAGTAACAACCTCTCCCCCCTTTCTACTGCCCTCCCACCCCTGATATCATGCTTATCTATTATAATTCCATTGACTCCATTCCTACTCTCTACTCCACATCCCGTGACTATATGTATATATAATTATAGTTGACATACATTATTATTCAACTTCAGATATACAGCTTCAGATATACAGTGTGGTGGTCAGGCCTCTACACTGACTATGAAGTGGTCTCCCTAACAAGACATGAGTCCATCTGGCCCCCTAAAAAATATTTACAACATTATCAATTATATTCTCCAG
>NW_017731779.1:860551-895739 GCF_001890085.2 Hipposideros armiger
ATGCTTTTTCTGCATCTATTGATATGACCATATGATTTTTATTTTTATTTTTGTTGATGTTGTGTATCACATTAATTGATTTGCGGATGTTGAACTACCCTTGCATATTAGGGATGAAACCCACCTGGTCATGATGTATGCTCTTCTTAATATATTGCTGAATTCTGTTTGCTAAGATTTTGTTGAGAATTTTTGCATCTATGTTCATTAGAGATATCAGCCTGTAGTTTCCTTTTTTGTACTGTCTTTGTCTGTTTTTGGAATCAGGGTGATCATGGCTTCATAGAAAGAGTTTGGGAGCCTTCCCTCCTTCTGGGTTTTTTGGAATAGTTTGAGAAGAATAGGTAATAATTCTTTCTTGAATGTTTGGTAGAATTCACTTGTGAAGCCATCTGGTCCCGGACTTTTATTTTAAATATATATTTAAACATATTTCAAAGTATTTAATGTTTTTGATTGTATAGTATATAACTTTTTTGCATTTTAATTTATAGTAGTTTTTTGCTAGTATATAAGAAATAATTTTTTTATTGTCCATGTGCCTTGTGACCTTGCTAAAATTACTTATAAGTTCTAATAGGTTTTTTGGTTGATTCTTTGGGATTTTCTCTACATAGGATCATGTCATCTGCAAACAAAGATAGTTTTACTTCTCATTTTTCAATATGTATATCTTTTATTTCTTTTTCTTGCCCTACTGTGCTGGTTAGTATCTTCAATACAATATTGAATAGAGATGGAGAGAATAGACGTCCTTGCTGATGTTATTCCTGATCTTAGAGGGAAAGCATTAAATCTTTCAGAAAAAGATGAGGTTAAGTTTATATTTTTTTATCAGGTTGAGGAAGTTCCCTTCTATTTCTAGTTTGCCGAGAGTTTTATTTTATTTTATTAGGATTTTTTGTTAAAATATAGCTAACATACAATATTATATTAGTTTCAGGTATACATCATAGTTATTCAACAGTACCCACCTGGCACTATGCATAGTTATTACCATATTATTGATTATATTCCCTATGCTAAAGAAGTGATCACCATGATAAGTGCAGCAACAACTTGACACTGTACCACACTATCACAATATTATTGACTATATTTCCTATGCTGTATATTATATCTCCAAGGCTTATTTGGAGATATAATATATTATATCTCCAAATGTAATTTAATTATATAATTAACTGGAACTCTGAAACTCTTATTCCCATTTATCTTTTTCCTACTTTAAAATTTTTCAATTACAGCTGACATTCAATACTATTTTATATTAATTTTAGGTGTATGGCATAGTGGTTAGACATATAATTTACAAAGTGATCCCTCCTGATTAGTATCCACCTGGCACTATACATAGTTATTACAATGTTATTGATTATATTCCCTATGCTTTACTTTACATCCCCATGACTATTTTGTAACTACCAATTTGTACTTCTTAATCCCTTCCCCTTCTTTCACCCATACCCCTGACCCCTTTCCCATCTGGCAACCATTAAAATTTTCTTTGTATCTATGAATTTGCTTCTGCTTTGTTTGTTAGTTTTGTTCTTAGATGCCACATGTAAGTGAAATCACATTGAGCCTGTCTTTCTCTGTCTGATATACTCAACTCAGTAACAACACTTTCCAGGTCCATCCATGCCACTGCAGATGGCAAGAACCCATTCCCTTCCATGGCCAAGCAATATTCCATTGTATATATGTACCACCTCCTCTTTATCCATTCTTCCATCAACAGACACTTAGGCTGCCTCCACATCTTGGCCATTTTAAACTATGTTGCAATAAACATATGTATGCACACGTCCCCTCAAAGTAGCGTTTTGGGTTTCTTTAGATAAATACCCTGAAGTGGGATTACTGGGTCCTTCATTCTCTCTTCTTATAGCCTATTTTAAAGTCTATTTTGTCTGGTGTAAGTGTCGCTACCCCACTTTTTTGTTTTTTTCATTTCCATTTTCATGAAATGTCTTTTTCCATCCCCTCACTTTCTGTTTGTTTGTGTCTTTCAACCTGAACTGAGTCTCTTGTAGGCAGCATATGTAAAAGCCTTGTTTTTTTAAAATCCATTCAGCCCTCCTACTCATGTGTCTTTTGATTGAAGAATTTAATCCATTTACATTGATAGTAATTGTTGGTAGATATGTAGTTATTGCCATTTTATTATTCATAATTTTGATTTTATTCAATCTTAAAGAAGTCTCTCTAAGATTCCTTGTAATAGTAGTTTGGTGATAATGAATTCCTTTAGCTTTCTCTTATCTGGGAAGCTCTTTATCTGTCCTTCCATTCTAAATGATAGCTCTTTGCTGAATAGAGTAACCTTGGTTGTAGGTCCTTGCTTTCCATCACTTTGAATATTTTGTGCCAATCATTTCTGGCCTGCAAAGTTTCTGTTGAGAAATCAGCTGACAATCTTATGGGAGCTCCCTTATGAGTCACTAGTTGCCTTTCTCTTGCTGCTTCTAGGATTCTCTTTGTCTTTAACCTTTACCATTCTAATTATAATGTGTCTTGATGTGCACCTGTTTGGGTTCATCTTGTTTGGCACTCCCTGGGCTTTCTGGACTTGTATGTCTATTTCCTTCACCAGGTTAGGAAAGCATTCAGTCATTATTTCTTCAAATATGCTCTCAATCCCTAGCTTTCTCTTTTCACCTTTTGGTACTTTTATGATGTGAATGTTGTTACACTTGATGTTGTCCCAGAGGTCTCTTAAACTACCCTCATTTTTTTGGATTCTGTTTTCTTTTTGCTGTTCTAAACTGGGTGTTTTCTGCTACCTTCTCATCCAAATCACTGATTCAGTCCTTTGCTTCATCTAGTCTGCTGATGATGCCTTCTAGTGCATTCTTTATTTCAGTTATTGTATTTTTTACTTCTGACTGGTTATTTTTGTGTGTGGTTTGTATGTCCTTTTAATGCTTGCAACCTCTTTGTTGAAGTTCTCACTAAGTTCCTTGAGCATCCTTATAACTATTGTTTTGAACTCTCTCTGGTACCATGCTTCCCCGAAAATAAGACCAGGTCTTATATTAATTTTTGCTCCAACAATCTTCATTTATTCATTTATTTATGTACAAAAATCTACATTTATTCAAACAGTCATGTCTGGCTGACAATCTTAACTGGGGTTTATGTTTGGGGTAGGGCTTATATTATGAGCATCCTGAAAAATGGTGCTAGGGCTTATTTTCTAGGAAGGTCTTATTTTCAGGGAAACATGGTAGGTTGCTTGCCTCCATTTTCTTTAATTCTTTTTCTGGATTTTTTTCCTGTTCTTTCATTTGGGATGCATTTCTTTGGTTCCTCATTTTGGGTGCCTCTTTGTTTCTATGCATTAGGTAGATCTGCTATGTCTCCCAGTCATGGCCAGGTGGTCTAATGTAGTAGGTGTCCTGTGGAGCCCAGTGGCACAGTGTTTCTGGTCACCTGAGCTGGGTGCTCCAGGAGGGCCCCTTGTGTGGATTGTGTGTGCTCTCCTGTTTTAGTTGAACCTTGATTGCTATTGGCATGTCAGTGGGTGGGATTCACCCTCAGGCTGATTGGCTGTGGAATTTGGCTACATCCATAGCTTATGCGCTGCTATGCAAGAGGCTTACACCACTGAGTGGAATTTGCCCCAGTGGGCTCTGGTGTCTCTTGAGACCACCTTTTTGTGTGCCACTTGTAGGGCTCATTGGGCAGTGCTCTGCTATAGTCTGAAGCCAACCTCCAAGTATGTTGGTTCTGGGTCTCCTTGAGAGGGGCTCCGGTGCGAGCCCAGGTCACCCACTGCCTGTGAGTGGCCAGGGGCACCTGGTAGGAGCTACAAAGCAATCTGTGGTAGTTCGCTGCCTGTGCTAAACCTGAAGGCTTATGGGAGAGGCCACAGTGCAAACTGAGGATGGCTGACACAAGTACCAGGCCTGGGGGAGCTCTGCAAAAAGTCAGGACACCCAGAGGTCTGCTGCCACCTGCCAGCTCCCTTAAGGTTCATCCATTGATAAAGCCTCATGTGGTATATGAGTTGCATGAGGCATGTCCTCAGGGAGTCACCAGAGTAGGAAGAGGTCACCATGTTAATGTAGCCTCTGGTGTTGGTGTCAGTGCTGAGCCTGGAACTACTCAGCAAAAGTCTCAGAGCACACCCAGGCCAGTTGCCACCCACCTAGGGCTCGTGGACTCTGACAGTTTTCCAAGAAAGTGTACAATGAGGGCGGGGCTGGCTGCTTGCGCAGCAAGTGCCTCCAGCTTGCACAAATAGCTGCATTGAAAATATTGGGTAATTACTGTTTTTGTTTCCAGCAATGGGGCCTTGGTGACAATTTAGGGGGAGATAAGAAAAACTCTGTTAAATAAGTTGTACTTCCATGGAACTGAATTACTAAATCAGTTCATAATGATCTTAAACTATGAGCTTTCTTCCTCTACACAGGGGAAACACTTTTTAGGCCAAACAGGTGGTATGTCATGGTGTGTCAGCTGAGGCTCATTTAAAAATTCCTAAGTGTTTGCTTAAAAAATGTTGCAGAGTAACTACTCTGTAAATAAAAAGGGAAGACTATCATGGTATTGCAGCAGAACGTAGAAGCATATTTAGTTTTTATCTTTCCTGTGTTTAACTTGGCAAAACACTTCTGTTTGAGGATTCCATTTAACTGCAATGTTCTGACCTTAGGGAACAGCTCCTTTCGGTTTAAGCAACACTAAGTCATTTTTGTTTGGTTTTCTTGTGTGGTTCTTTGAGAAATAGGCCTCCATCTGGAAAAAGAAAAGTCCTATTGAGTATTAAATTACAAATACATGTGGAGGGAGGAAATAGGAGTAACTTTAGTTGATCCTAATATAGTCCAAGCACTGTGCTAGTTGTTTACAATCATTTTCTTATTTCACCTTCTCAGGAGCCCAATTTCAGAGATATGTTAGCCCCATTTTACAGGCAATGAGACCAAAGTACAGAGCAGTATGAAGTCCTGTTCATACTGCATAAATTAACATTAGAACCATGATCTCTCTAGTACCAAAATATATGTTCTTTGCTGTTCATCATCCTTCCGTGAATATGGAGGTCTGACACAAAAGCAACAGTCTATGGCTATTTTTATTAATTAGTTCTTTGGTTTCTGGAATGGTCTTGTACTAATATGGTTGGCAGCTGAGTCCATAAAAATGCCATCTTTCTCTTGAGATTCATTGTGTTAGGAAAGATTTGATCATACTGTGTACTTTAAGCAGAACTCGAATATTTTGGTCTTTGATACATTTGACATTTCACAATACTGACATCTCTTTGGACTCTAGCCTTTTTGTTTTTTATTTTTTAAAAGATTTTTATTGGGGAATTGGGGGGATGGGAACAGTGCGGGGGGAATTAGGGGAAGGGGAACAGACAAGTTGCTGTCGTTTTGTTCCTCAGTCTAGTTGTGGAGGGCGTTGCTTCACTGGCCCAATTTGGCACCATCATTGCACTCTTCCTGGGTGAGGCAGATCAGTCGCCGGCTTCTGGACAGCTGCTCACTGCGGCTGCTGGCTGCTCACGCTGGCTGCTGGCTACACACGGTAGCCCATGGCAACCCACTGCCACAGGAGCTGCAGCCTACGCCTCCGTCGCCGGCGACTCACAGCAGCCCTTATGCATGTTAATATTTGAGAATCTTTGAGCTAGAGGTACAGAGCAGTAAGTAGCAGGGGGGAACAAACCAGTCATGGAAGCTTGACTGTTATATACTTAATAAAAACTTATTGAAAGTGCTGGATACTGTGTTACGTGCTGGTAATACAGAGATGAACAGATGGAGTATCTTTAGTAATGGGTTAAAGGAAAAAAATGCGTTTGGTTGGAGTTGTGTTCAGTTTGAGGAATCTAAGGTGCAGCTACATGGTGGTGTTGCACAGGCAATAGGAAGCACAAATGGACTATAACTCAGGAAATAGATCTGGTCTATAGAGTTACCAGCCCCTAAAGGATTAGCTAAAACCCTGGGAGGTGATAGTCTTGGGTGGGTTGGGATTGGGTTGGTGGTGGCAATGTGAAGTGAGGAACAAGAGGATCAAGTGCCTGGATGCCTTGTTAACCATGTCCTCCTCAACCAACTGTTCTGACTACCTACTATTTACCCTGCTAGTGAAGGGGGATCCACG
This sequence comes from Hipposideros armiger, assembly GCF_001890085.2. Taxonomy (NCBI): domain Eukaryota; kingdom Metazoa; phylum Chordata; class Mammalia; order Chiroptera; family Hipposideridae; genus Hipposideros; species Hipposideros armiger. The sequence goes on from NW_017731779.1 coordinate 866,678, forward strand.
CCTTAAAAAGTATGAGATGGCTGAACACACAACACCTGACATGGTCAGATAAGATTGACAGCAGTTAGTCACATATACTCACAGCCTGGGGGGGAAGAGGACACCACATGACATGCAGGGCCATGTGGGGATTGCTCTTGGGAGCAGAGTGAACCAACAGGGGCTGTGGGAGGCAGGCTTTGTAATGGCAATAGAGTGAGGAGACCCTTGACTCCTGCTGGAGGTTTGTTTGGGTTGGCAGAGAAATGAAAGCTATTATGTTGAGGACCAGGACGGCCACAGCTTGTGTGGATGATAGGCGAGCTAGCTGGGTGGGAAGCAAAGGAGTTCATGGTAGGCCTTTGGGGATCTGTGAGGCTTAAAGATGTCAAGGCAACACATGGAATTTCAGATTTTACAATTCATCAGCATACACGGGAAATCCACTTCAACAGCCTACTTTTTAAGGGAGCTTCTCTGGACAAAAGGTTTCTTGTTCTCTTTTGCTTTTCATCCAACAGCCTGATTCATTCATTCATTCTCTCTCTCTCTCTCTCTCTCTCTCTCTCTCACTCACACACACACACACACACACACACACACACATCCATTTGTACTGACAATAGATTTGGATAGTCCTCCTGGCTGTGAATTCAGCTGGCAGTCAGATTCCACCCCAGGGCCTTAGGCTATAGAGAAAAGTGCCCTGTGTGCCCATACTTGGCATCCCCAGGCTGGGTCTGGAGCCCTAAGCCCTTGCTTATCTGGAAAAGTGGGCCAAGTATATGTATATAGGAACACAAATATTTGAGAAAGTAGGGAGAAAAAAAGAGCCTGTATAGCAGCCAAGAAGAGTGGTGAGAGAAGTTGAAAGAGAAGCAGGGGAGTTGTATTATGGAAACCAAGTTAAAAGAGATATCCAATAAGAATGGTGTGGTTGAGGGCCAGCCGAGTGGCGCGATCGTTAAGAACTGGCTTGGGACGCCAGAGGGCCCTGGTTTGGATCCCACATATGAGGGCCAGTGACACTGCCCTCCACAGCTAAGATGCTGAACAACAGCTCAACCTGGAGCTGGGCAGCCGTGAGTCGCTGGCGACGGCGGAGGCTGCAGCCCCTGTGGCAGTGGGTTGCCATGGACTAGCGTGAGCGGCCAGCAGCCTCAGTGAGCGGCCGTCCAGAAGCCGGTGACTGATCTGCCTCGCCCGGGAAGAGCGCAATGATGGTGCCAACTTGGGCCAGTGAAGCAACGTCCTCCACAACTAGACTGAAGAACAAAACGACAGCAACTTGTCTGTTCCTCTTCCCCCAATTCCCCAATTAAAAAAAAAAATCTTTAAAAAAAAAGAATGGTGTGGTTGAGAAGGGCACATGCAGCTGGGAGTCCCAGAAGTGGATGGAAAAGTGAGTATTGGATTTGTCATTTAGGAGGTATTCGTGCTACCTTGTTAGAGCAGATTTGATAGAATGTGTGTGTGAGTGTGTGTCTGTAGATATGTGTGGGGAAAGGGTAGGAGAAAGATAGAGGAAGCCATGTAACAGCAAGTTCAGAGGGAATGGATACTGAAATATTTTGGGGAGAAATTATGTCCTTTAAATACTCCAGTAACAACAAAAAAATTAGTGGGGTTGGATTGGGGAATAAATGAAATAAAAACAGATGAACCTTGATAATTGGTGGAACTATCTGATAGGCCTCACTAGTCTATTACTAGACTATTTTCTTTAGTTTGTGATTTGCCTGAAAAGGTTCATAATTAAAGTCTACATGTTTCCTGTGGACTAGAAGGGGCCAGGTAAGAGAGAAAGCCATCATGGGGACATTTGTGAGGGAGCAAGGAAACTTCAGTAGAAAGGGGATGGTGTACATGCCAATGTCAAGAGGCTGAAGAAGAAAATATAATGTGTTTCAACCTTCCTAACCCTACTGCCTCTGCAGGAAAATAGCAGGAGAGAGGAGCCCAGCAGGGGATCTAAAGGGTCCCTTGAGAGAAAGTATCTACTTTAGTCATCTGCCAGGGCAATTCAGGGTTATCAATTTTAATTGCCTGCTAAGCCTGGCAAGCTCAAGCCACCCAAGTAATAAAGAATTGTCTTATCCTATTACCTCTCCTGTTTTCCTTTTGCCTCTGCTTCCCACTTCCCTGCCCAACTTCAATTCCTATAGGAGCTAATCTTCAGGTAGCAAATAAGAGAGAATGTGAGCAAAAGGTCCAAGCCCCCTTCCTCATTGCAGGATTCCAGCCTGAAGCAGGACTAAGGGTAGGGAAGGGAGGATAGGGATACGGAGAAGATTTGATGCTAAGTTAATTTCAGAGGTTTGATTCTTTTATGGAACTGGGCATTGTAATTTTTTTTTATTAAAGTTTATTGGGGTGACAATTGTTAGCAAAGTTACATTATTGAATTGAGACTGTTTTTGCAGCTTATATGACAATAGTACTGTTTATTACTTAAGAATGAGTAGAAAAGTGTAAGATACAGGAGATAAATCAAATGATGGAAAACAATAATGTTTGGAGAACTAACTATGCATCAAGGCTGTGGGCCGTATAAGTTATTTTTCTAACTGTATTTCCATATCACGGTCCCCATGTCAGCTCATGCTCAACCTGTCCCAACAAACTCATTCTCTTCCTTTTCACTAATTCCTATTTACAACCTCATTTTTGTTTCTGACAGCATCATTTCCCTAGTCTCTCAGGTTCGAAATCTAAGGGTGAATCTAGATTCTTTAGGCAGCAAGTCTATTGATTTTTCCTTTTCATTAGATTCCCTGGCTCTACCACTCACTGACTGTGAAGCCTGGCACAAGGTAAATCGATGTATTTTGGGATGCTCAGTGCCTACAATCCACTTCTCTGCTGTTTCCACTGGAAGCCACTGATTGAAGGTGTTCATATTGATACTATGTGAATGTGACCCCATGGCCACAGCAGACAAGACCATCAATCAAGAACAGCTTGATAGGCAGATATGCTGGGACAATCTGATTCCCTCTCATGAATGTGAACAAATACCAGTTTGGGGTTTTTTTGTTTTATTATTTTTTATTTTTATTGGGGAACAGCCATGGTCATTGGTTACACATTGCTTTCTTGCTATAATGGCATAATTGACTGTTTAAGAATGGCGCAGCTCACAGTGGCCTATGTGGGGATTGAACTGGCAACCTTGGTGTTATCAGCACCATGCTCTAACCAACTGAGCTAACCAGTCACCCCAATACCAGTTTTTTTGTTGAACAATTTCGAGAAGGTTTTTATTCTTAGTGACCAAACCAGCTCTGAAGGGAACAGACTCAATATTTAATCACTCTTAGCTTTATTCTTCATATTTGTAACATTTAATTACTGCTTCATCTCTTATACTAGTAGTGCCATTCTAGGCAATTTACTACTTCTAAGCAGTGTCATTTTAAAAAATTGAGGTGTAATCCACATACCATAAAATTTATTCTTTTAAACTGCACAATTCAGATGTTTTTTATCATATTTACAATATTGTGCAACCATCACCATTATCAAACTCCAGCACATTTTCATCACCCCAGAAAGAAACTCCATATCTGTTAGCATACCTTCTCATTCTCTTCTCCCCATCACTGGAAACTAATCTACATTCTGTCTTTATGGATTTGCTTATTCTAGATATTTCATATAAATGAAACCACACAGCATGTGGCCTTATTTTATTTTATTTTATTTTAAGATTTTATTGGGGAATTGGGGGAGAGAACAGTGTTGGGGAATCAGGGAAGGGGAACAGACAAGTTGCTATCCCTTGGTTCTTCAGTCTAGTTGTGGAGGATGTCGCTTCACTGGCCCATGTTGGTATTGTGATCATTGCGCTCTTCCCAGCTGAGGCAGATCAGTTGCTGGCCATTGGATGGCTGCTCACAGTGTCTCACAGCAGCTCACTGCAGACCCACTGCTGCCTACGGCATCGCCGGCGACTCACGGCAGCCCAGCTCCAGGTTGAGCTGTTGTTCACCATCTTAGCTGTAGAGGGCAGCGTCACAGGCCCATGTGGTTGAGCTGTTGTTCACCATCTTAGCTGTAGAGGGCAGCATCACAGGCCCATGTGGGATCCAAACCGGTGGCCCTGCTGCTCAGAGCTCGCGCTCCCACGCCAACTCTTAACCAACAAGCCACTCAGCTGGCCCAACATGTGGCCTTTTGTGTCTAGCTTCTTTCACTTAGCACAATGCTTTCAAAGTTCATCCATGTTGTAGCATGTATCAGTACTTCATTCTTTTTAGAGTTAATAATGTTCCATTGTATGGATATTATCAGTTGATGCATATTTAGGTTGTTTCAATTTTTTGGCTATTATAAACAATGTTGCTATGAACACCTGTGTACAAGTTTTTCTGTAAATATATATTTTCATTTCTTTTTGGTATATACTTATAAGTAGAATTTTGGGGTCAAATAACTCTTTAACTTTTTAAGGAACCGGCCAACTGTTTTCCACCTTGATTGTACCATTTTACCTTCACACAAACATTGTATGAAGGTCCCAATTTCTCCACATCCTTGCCAACACCTGTTTTCTTTCTTTCTTCCTTTTTTCTTTCTTTCTTTCTTTCTTTTTCTTTCTTTCTTTCTTTTCTTTCTATCCTTCCTGGTATGTATGAAGTGGTATCTCATTGTGGTTTTGTTAATATTCTTTTCAAGTAATTAATTTTATTTTTAAAATGGAAATAACTATTACATTTCTATCTTTGCTCATTGTAATGCATTTAGATAATGCAAACAGCTATCAAGATGAAAATGAAAATTTTCCATAACTTCATTCACCCAGTGATAGTCACTGTTAAATTTTGAGGGAAATTCTTGGAAAATGCCTACAATTCTCACCTCCTACCTCCTATTTACACAATCTTCAGATAATTGCTTAAAAACAGTTTTATTGAGTCAAGTGCTTCTGCCATCCAGGCTATGCCTTAGGAGAAAAGGAAAAACTATTGAGTGCCTATGAAATGCCAGGCACAGTATTACCTTATTTAATTCAAAACAACTTATTATCATTCCACTGCATAGACTGAAATGGAAGCTGTAAGATGTTAAAAGTAACTTACTAATAAAACTAAAGTCATGATTTGCCAACCCAAGAATGGCAACTGAAAAACTGATTTTTTTAAAAAGATTTTTATTGGGGAATTGGGGGGATGGGAACAGTGCTGGGGAATTGGGGGAAGAGGAACAGACAAGTTGCTGTCGTTTTGTTCTTCAATCTAGTTGTGGAGGCTGTTGCTTCACTGGCCCAAGTTGGCACCATCATTGCGCTCTTCCCGGGCGAGGCAGATCAGTCACCGGCTTCTGGACGGCCGCTCACTGCGGCTGCTGGCCGCTCATGCTGGCTGCTGGCTGCTCATGCTGGCTGCTGGCTTCACACGGTAGCCCATGGCAACCCACTGCCACAGGGGCTGCAGCCTATGCCGTTGCCGACGACTCTAGGCAGCCCAGCTCCATGTTGAGCTGTTGTTCAGCATCTTAGCTGTGGAGGGCAGCGTCACTGGCCCTCATATGTGGGATCCGAACCAGGGCCCTCTGGCATCCCAAGCGAGTTCTTAACTATCGCGCCACTCGACTGGCCCAAAAAACTGATTTTTAAAAAATTTTAAGGGCCGGCTGAGTGGCTCAGTTGGTTAAGAGCTCACTCAAGAGTTTGAGCTCTGAGCAACAGTAGTTCGAGTCTAGCCCGAGCTGAGCAGCTGCTGAGCTGCCAATAGGTAGCAGGATGGCTCAGCTAAAAAAAAAAAAAAATTTTAACATGCAACATCACTTGGTGAGTTATGTCTTCATTCTATTACAGTTTTTTATTAATTCAGTTAATTATTTTAAATGATTAGTGGTGAATAATATAAGGACAATTCAATAACGAACTGAATAACAGAAAACACATTTCAAAAATGCAGTTATTAACTATTAATACTGTGGATCTATTAAATACATTTAAAAATTCTAGCAGTTTTATTGAAAAATAATGGACAGCCAATAAAGTGCATATATTTAAGATGGACTATTTGATAAGCTTTGAAATATAAATACATCTGAGGAACCATTATGATAGTCAAGACAGTGAACAAATCAATTATTCTCAGAAGTTTCCTCATGCCTCTCTGTAATTACCCCTTTCCTCACCACCCCTATACACTCCCATCCCAAAACAACCACTGATATTGTTTTAATCACTACAAATCGTTTGCATGTTCTAAAGTTTTTATAAATAGAATCATGTCGTATGCACTCTTTTGTTTTTAATTTGGTTTCTTTCACTCAGCTTAGTTATTTTGACAGTCATCCATGTTGTAGTGTATGTTAATAGTTTGTTCTTTTTTTTTTTATTGGTGAGGAGTAATTTCATTGTATAGATATACTGTAATTTGTTCATCTATTCACCAGCGGATAGACATTTGGGTTGTTTCCAGTTTGGGGCTATTCCAAACAAAACAGGTATAAACATTCATGTATAAATCTTTGTATGGAGACACAAAGATAATATGGTAAATACCTAAGGGTGGAATGGCTAGATTATATCATAGATAGTATGTGTATTTATTTTTTATTTTTTTATTTTTAAAGATTTTTATTGGGGAACTGGGGGATGGGAATAGCGCTGGGGAATTGGGAGAAGGGGAACAGACAAGTTGCTGTCCTTTTGTTCTTCAGTCTAGTTGCGGAGGATGTTGCTTCACTGGCCCAAGTTGGCAACATCATTGCGCTCTTCCCGGGAGAGGCAGATCAGTCGCCGGCTTCTGGACGGCAGCTCACTGTGGCTCTTGGCAGCTCACATTGGCTGCCAGCAACTCACGCTGTCTGCTGGCTACACACGGTAGCCCATGGCAACCCACTGCAACAGGGGCTGCAGCCTACACTGTAGCCAGCTTGGAGACTCACGGCAGCCCAGCTCCAGGTTGAGCTGTTGTTCAGCATCTTAGCTGTAGAGGGCAGTGTCGCTGGCCCCCATATGTGGGATCCGAACCGGGGTCCTCTGGCGTCCCACGCCAGCTCTTAACCAACGCGCCACTCGGCCGACCCTGTTTAGTTATTTTAAAAATATTTTATAAAAATAGTGTTATTGAGGTATAATTCACATACCTTATAATCCACCCACTTTCAGTATACAAGTCAATGAATTTCAATTAATTTGCAGAGTTGTATAACCATAAGTCAATTTTAGAAAATTTTTGTCACCTCAAAAAGACCCTTGTCTCTATTTGCAGTTACTCCCTGCTCCTACCCTTAGCTCTAGGCAGCTACTAATCTACTTTCTGTTTCTACAGATTTGCTGTTTCTGGGCATTTCATGTAAATAGAATCATATAATATGTAATGTTTTGCATCTGGCTTGTTTCATTTTATATAATGCCTTTGAGATTCATGCATGTTATAGTATGTATAAGTACCTTGTTCTTTTTTACTGCTGAATGGTATTTAATTTTATGCATAATACCATATTTTGTTTATCCATTCATCAGTTGATGGACATTTGGGTTGTTTCCCAGTAATTGGATGTTATGAATAATTCCCCTAAAAACACATGCCTTTAAGAGGCTATGTGTTTAATTTCTCTTGGAGATAGATTCTTAAAGAAATTGTTGGGTTGTAAGGCAAATTTATTTTTAACTTTTTTAAACAACTGCTGAACTATTTCCAAAGCAACTGTACAAGGTTACATTATCACAGCAATATATGAGAGTTCCAGTCCCTTTGTATCTTTACCAACACTTGTTATTGTTTGTCTTTTGATTATAGACATTTTAGTGGTGTACAGTTGTTTCTAATTGTGGTTTTAACTTGTATTTCCTTAATAACTTCAGATAATAAGCATCTTTTCAGGTGGTTGTCATCTACACATCTTCTTTGATGAGGTGTCTATTCAAATATTTTGTCCAATTTAAAAAGTTGGGTTGTTTGTTTTCTTAATATTAAGTTTTGAGAGTTCTTTATATATTCTGGATACAAATCTTTCATAAGATATATGTTTTGCAAATATTTTCTCAGTCTGTGGCTTGTCTTTTTAATCTTTTAACAGTGTCTTTCTAAAAGCAGAAGTTTTTAATTTTGATGAATTCCAATTTATTGATTCTTTTTCTTTTATGGATTATGTTTTTGATATCATATATAAGAAATCTTTGCCCAATCCAATATCACAAAGATTTTCTCCTATGTTTTCATATAGAAGGTTTATAGTTTTCTTTAATATGTTTTTAGTTTTTTGATTTTTAAAAAATTTTTATTGGGGAACAGTGTATTTTGCCAGGACCCATCAGCTCCAAGTCAAGCAGTTGTTTATGTCTAGTTGTGGAGGGCACAACTCAGCGGCCCATGTGGGGATCGAACCTGCAACCTTGATGCTATGAGCACTGCGCTCTAACCAACTGAGTTAACCAACTGCCCCTAGAAGATTTATAGTCTTTAGGGTTTAGTTTTTAGGTCTGTGATCCATCTTGAGTTAATTTTAATATATGAAGCAAGGTATAGATTGAAGTTCAGTTTTTTGTTTTGTTGTTGTTTTGTTTTTTTGTTTTTTGCATGTAGATATCTAATTGTTCTATCACCATCTGTTGAAAAAATTATTCTTTCTCCACTGAATTGCCTTTATACCTTTGTAAGTAATTAGTTGTTATATATGACTAAGTCTATTTCTGAACTCTCTATGCTGTTCCACTGATGTATTTGTCTATCTTTATGGAAACACTGACCACATAAATGTAACTTCATAGTAAGTCTCGAAAGCAAGTAGTAAAGACCTCTAGTGTTCTTTTTCAAAATTGTTTTGGCTATTCTATGTCCTTTTCATTTCCATGTAAATTTAAAAATCAGCTTGGGATTTTGATTGGGATTGTACCAAACCTATATATAAACTTGGGGAATATGTACATCTTAATTATATTGGGTCTTCTGACCCATGAACAAGGTATATCTCTCCATTTATTTAGTTCTTTATTTATAATTTCTCTATGTTGAGTTTGGTAGTTTTTGGTGTATAGGACTTGCAGTTTGTCAGATTTATCCCTAAATATTTAAAAATTTTTGATTGTACTATAATGGTATTTAAAATTTTTCAATTTCCAATTGTCTTTTGTTATATAGAAATACAATTGATTTTCGTGTATTGATCTTGTAGCATCCTGCATTCATGCTAAACTCATTGATTAGTTCTATTAGCTTCTTTGTAGATTCCATCATATTTTCTACATGGATGGTCATGTTGTTTTAAACTAAAGGCAGTTGTACTTTTTCTTTTCCAATCTGGATTATTTATTTTTTTGTCTTGCCTTATTGCAATGATTAGAACCACCAGTAAAATGCTGGATAGAAGTGGTGAGAGTAGACATTCTTTTATTGTTCTTGATCTTATTTAGGCTTTTTCTAGTTAGTCTTTCACTATTCATTGTGATGTTAGCTGTAAGTTTTCTTTGGTCTATGACCTTTATCATGCTGAGGAAGTTCCTTTCTATTCCTAGTTTATTGAGTACTTTTATCAGGCATGGATGTTAGATTTTATCAACTCCTTTTTCTGCATCTATTGAGATGATAATATTGTTTTTTTATTTTAGTTTGTTAAAATGGTAAATTACATTAACTGATGTGTGAATATTAGACCAATTTTGTATTCTGGGATAAACCCTACTTGGTCATGATGTATTTTATATCCTTTTAATATACATATCCTTTATACATATTATATGACTTTTTTCAATATTATTGGGTTTCATTTGCTAAAATTTTATTTAGAATTCCTGTGTCTGTGTTCATGAAAAATATTCATCTGTAGTTTTCTTTTCTTGTAAGAACTTTGGTTTTGATATCAATGTAATTCTTGCCTCATAGCATGAGTCCAATATAATTCACTCCTCTTCAATGTTTTGACAGTTTGTTTACAACTGATATTATTTGTTCCTTACATGTTTAGAAGAATTCACCAATAAAGACTGATTTTTTTTCATGAAAACATTTTAAACTACAAATTCACTTTTAAAAATTGTATATAGGGCTATTCATGTTATCTGTTTCTTCTTGAGTAAGTTCTTGATAGTTTGTGCCCTTCAAGGAATTTGTCTGTTTTCATGAAAATTGTCAAAATATTGTTACTAATAGTCCATTTTAATATCTTTAGAATTTATAGTGATGCCAACTCTGTTATTAATATTAGTATTTGTATCATCTCTTTATTTCCTGATCACTCTGGCTAAAGGCTTATAAATTTTATTGATTTTTCTCCAATATCCAGTTTTGGTTTCATTGATTTCTCTATTGTTTTTCTGACTATTGAATAATAATAAATTATTACATAATTTTTTAGTTATTCCATTCCTGTATCTTAGAACACCTGTATTTTTATCAAATGATTTTTTTTTAATTTACTTTTCAATTAAAGTTGACATAAAATGCTATAGTTTTTTCAGGTGTACAACATAGTGATTAGACATACAAAGTGATCACCCCAATGAGTCTAGTACCCATCTGACATCATACATAGTTATTACTGTTATGTTATTGACTATATTATATATGCTGTGTTTTACATCCCCATGACTACTTTTATATTATCTGATGATCTTTTGAAGGAATATGGGTCATTTTTTCATTTTTACTATTAAATATTTTATATTTATAATATAATATTTGATATGTATGAAAGTCTAAATGTATCTTATTTATAGGTTAAGTATAATCAAATAAACACCTGTGAACTTGGTGGATTACTTCTGTACCTGCCAGATCTCATCTATTCTGATTTTACCCCCACTTTATCTCTTACAGGGTAACTTTTCTTAAAATCATGGAGGGATTTGATTGTTTCTTTCTATGTTCTAATAGTACCTAAGAAAAATTGTTCTCAGTTAATATCAATCAAGTTTGCCTGTTTTTTTAAGCTAACATTCATTGAGTGCTTACAGTGTACAAGGCAATTCTTATTACTGTCCTAATAATCAGATGTTACCATTATCTCTTCTATGGGTAAAGTTTGCTTTAAGCCACGTTCAGCAGAAAATCCAACACTAACTTAAGCACACATGGGTTTATTTTTCTCTCTCAACAAGAAAGTCTGAAGTTAATGCTACAAGACTAGGAAGGCAGAATACAGTGTCACATATAACCTGGTGTCTTATATTAGATTCCCTAGAAGCAGACTCTGAGTTAGGGATTTATCAGCATGTGGTTTACTAAGGAAATATTCCCAAGAAAGACTGCTAAGGAAGTTGGGCAGGGCAGGAATGTAAATAAGAATGTGATCTTCTGCTGAAGTCTAGCAGAGGGTAACTGCAGCATGAACCCTATAGGGGAAAATTTTTTTTTTAATTTTTATTGGATAACTGTGTTTTTTCCAGGACCCATCAACTCCAAGTCAAGTTGTTGTCCTTCAGTCTTAGATGTGGAGGGCACAGCTTAGCTCCAAGCCTAGTGGCCATTTTCAATCTAGTTGGGGGGCGGGGAGGGCACAGACCATCATCCCATGTGGAAATTGAACCAGCAACCTTGTTGTTAGGCGCACAAGTTCTAACCAACTGAGCCATCCGCTGCCCATGGGCAGCTCAGCTCAAGTCGTTGTCTTCAATCTAGTTGTGGAGGGCGCAGCTCACTGGCCCATGTGGGAATTGAACCAGCAGCCTTGTTGTTCAGAGCACACATTCTAATCAACTGAGCCACCTGGCCACCCCAGCCTATAAGGAAATTTTTTTTTAAGATTTTATTGGGGAGTTGGGGTAGGGGTACAGTGTTGGGGAAGGGGAACAGATAAGTTACTGTCCTTTTTGCTCTTCAGTCTAGTTGTGGAGGATGTCGCCCCACTGGCCCATATTGGCATTATCACTGCACTCCTCCTGGGTGAGGCAGCTGCTCACCGGCCATTGGACAGCCGCTCAGGGCGGCTCACCGTAGCTCATGAAAGCTCACGCCTGCTGCCGGCCAGCCCCACTGCAGCCTACACCATTGCTGGCGACTCACGGCAGCCCAGCTCCAGGTCGAGCTGCTGCCCACTATCCTAGCTGTAGAGGGCGCTGGCCTTCATGTGGGATCTGAACCAGGGCCCTGCTGCTCAGAGCTGGCATCCCAAGCCAACTCCCAACCAATGCGCCACTCTGTCGACCCTATAATGGAATTTTTGAGTGAACTTTAAGACAGAGTTATTTCATCCAAGACAAGGAAGCTGGGTTTTCAAAAACTTTGTGAGACTGATGGGAAGAATGCAAACTCACAGAAACTTGAATCTCTCTATGGAAGAGGGCAAATCAGCATCAGTACCGTACAGCAATTCTTGAAAGAAGAGCTACAAGTGCTGGATATTGAAAGCACACAAAAGATGGTGGCGGTGGTGGTGGTGGCGTGGATGTGTAGTACACACAGAAATATTATCAAAGAATCCAGTCTAAAGAAATCCAAGGAGATTTGGGCAGAACACCTATATTGTTCACATCACCAGAGTTCTTCCAACTGTCCCACCTGCCATTTTCAATGTGTAGGTCTTTGTCCCCATGCTCATCACCTCATGGTCAGAAGTTCACTGCTCTACATTCAGCCCTATATCTATAGCCTGATTAGGAAGAAGGGAAGAGGGTGAAAGGCTGAAAAAGGACATGCCAGTTGAATACGTTCCCTATAAAAAAGTTTTTCTCAAGCTGTTGTCTTGCCTATATTTTATTGTCCAGAACAATATCAAATGGTTACTACGTCAACTACATGAGAAAGAGTGTATTTTTAGTAGGCATATTGCTTCCCGGTACAAAACGAGATTCTGTTGGTAAGGAAGTAGGGGCAGTAGTGATGGATATTAGGTAAGCAGCTACAATATGTGGTACTTCCTCATTTTACAGAGGATAAATAGAGATTAAGAGAGGTTATATAATTTGCTGAAGTTGCATAGACTGTAAACAGTAAACTAAGGCTATGTTTTTAATATGCTGGGCAGTGAGTGTTTCATGCATTCTCTTTATGGAGTGTCCTCTGGGCTAGGAATTATAATTGGACTTGAGCAAGTGCTTCATCACCTTGACACCTCAACAGGAAATTGCTCATTCATTCTATCTCTACCAGTTGGCTTTCACTTTCATCTTTTGCATTCATTCCTCAGATTCTTAAGTCCCCTAGCTGCTAAGGGATTTGGAACAGCCAAATTTACTCCTTTTGCCTGAGACCTACGAAAGGAACCTCTTTAACATGACCTTGAGAATGGATATATGAATAGATCAAGGGTGGGTACTAGGGCATGAAGACAGAGAATTCAGTCCTATTTCTTTCCCTAATGAGAAACTCACACTGATCTGTCTCACCTTTGGGCAATTATGTACTGCAGAGTTTATGTTTTAATACATATTGTGCATGTTTTAAGTTCCATGTAGACAAGGAGCATAGCTTAAGTTTTCTTTTGTGCTTTCATGGTGCCTAGCAGAGTTCAGTATACGTGGCATGTATTTAAGGACTAACTGCTAGAAAATAGGATTTCTGGGCTATAAAGGTGATAGTATGAGGGGAGAATGAATTTTGAGACAAGCCTGTCCCAACTCCTAGGGGAGTAACCCAGTTGAAGGTTTTTCTATCTACCATGCAATGGTGGAGGCACCAAGGTTGAAATTGTTAATTTTTTTGGCTTGTTTTGTTCTGTAGATGTGGGGTTATTAATCAATCTTTTTAGACTTTAATCAGCTGTTGCATTCTAATTAAGTTACCAATTTTCTTTCCAAATCCCCCAAATCTCAACTCTCAGTTTTCTTTTCCAATTCTAAGTCACTTATTCAAATAAAATTTTCTTGACAATATCTCAAGGTATTCAATAAATACATAAAAACCTGAAGAATATATATAACAGTAGGGAAAGTAAGTTTTGACATAATTTTCATTTTTGATACATGCACAAATTCCTTCTAGTAATGTGTTTATGGACCATCAAAAGACATTTCCTACTCTAGAATCAGGTAAATAACAAAAGACCACCACACATTTGAATATTTTAATCAAATCATATTGACTATAGTGGTTGTGGAAAGTATTTTTTAAGAAGAGGAAAATGAAACATGGAAAATAGATAGCCAGGTTGAAAGGTATCTAAATAAGGAGTGAGAAGTTTCGGGTTAAAGTTCTAATGCAGGTGCATGTTGGCTATTTGATCTTGGGTTAAAGTCACTGAATACCTCCTGCATGTTGATCACCAAGATGGGCCCTGGGAGTACAAAGGTGAAAAAGACACAATCCCTACTCTGGAAAATCTCACTTAGTTTTGAATCACCAAAAGTATCAGACAAACTACTCCAGATACTAAGATTGGTAGATTAGGATATGCTTACTTTCACTTAAGAATTTCAGAATGTTAAGTCATTTTATGATAAAATCATAATGGCCTTACATACTTTTGAAAAATAGTTTATTCAAGAATATAAACAATGCAATGGATATATTTGGTTACTTAATAATAGTCATTTTAAGTATATCATACAGATGCACATGGTCAACATTTAGTGTTTTTCAAAAGGGATGATATAGATTCTGCTTTTATTTTTGTCTCTATAGTAAAGCTATTGACAAAATAATGAAACAAAGATATATTGTCCAACAATTATTTTCCCCCACACAGTAATTCTCAGCCTCTTTTATCTCATGTTCCACCAGCAATTATAGCCAATAGATCTCAACAAATTAGAAATAAAAAGCCTACATTTTCAGAAAAAGTCATTTCATAAGTGTTCTCTTATGTTTACCATTTATTGTCAGTGTTAAGCCTATGAAAAATTGTAGTAGAAATTGTTAAGGCCTTAAATAAGCAAAATCTATTCCATTAGTAGTTGAAAATGTTATTATGTAGTTGAGTATGAATTTTACTAACAGTAAAATATGAAGATGTTTAATAAAAATATTGCCATCAATAGGTTTATGTAAAATTTTATAACATCAGGTAAACAAAGTAGAATAAAGGTGTTGGCATCCAGATGTCAGGTGACATGCAGCTCAGCTCAGGGTGTGCCAAAGATATATTAAGGACACAGTGGGTCAAAAAAAATGAAGAAAAAACAGAAATCAAATGAATATTTCATAGTGGGGGGGCATTGGTCATTGTGAAGCTGGCCAACAAAAAGACTTGTGCACATGGGAAGAAAGGATTAGAAGAAATTTTGTCCAAGGTGACAAGTATATTAAAAGGCATTGGTTCTTGGAAGCCTGAGTCAGAAGGACATGGTATGCCACAAACATAAGGGATAGCCAGTTACTGAAACTGTAATGTTAATCCTGTGTTCCACCTAGAATCTACTAGGTTAGAGGACTTCTGGCCCCACCATAATACTCGGATGTCCTAACTTATGTTGTTGCTTAGTGTTTGTTCAAAAAATGTTTGTTTGTTAGATATTTCTAATGATGCCAATTCTGTGTCTGAACTAAAATTTATTTCACTTCTTAATGTAAGAGTGCCTTGTTTATAGTTAACTCAGTCTATAGAAATCAGAATTTTAAAAATGAAACAATCAGAGGTAAAATTATTCACTTTACAAGTACTGGATTTATTTTTCTTAATTGTTAAATTATACTTGCCTTTTTCACATATTTATATTACCTGCCTAGCCATGTTGGCACCGGAAGTTTCAGACATCCACAAACATGGTGTTTTATTGCAGTTGTGAAATGGTCAATCTATGTAGCATCTGATTGTGTTTTTACTAGCAGCTCTAGTGTTTCATCCCATTATTTGCAACCAGGGAAAATTATGTCCCTACGTAGCTCTTTAAAATGGATCCTTGTCTAAAATGAAAATAAGGCTCTTGCTTCTCTCCAGAGGTCTCAGCTCTAAATATGAAGTTCTTTCTGGACTGAAAGTAGCAAAAAGTAAAGGCCTGTATCTCTTCAGAATGTTCGTGGGTCTCTTTACCAATACCATATGTAATACACTAATACTTGTATTGAGTATACAGAGGCAAATAAAGAAAAGAACTGGAGGATTGCAAAAAGTATTTTTATACATAATGAGGAAAATATTCCACAGTATGCTAAGCATTCTTTATTTCCCTTAAATGTTATCTCTTTCTCTTCTTAAAATTTCTCATCCCTTCTTCAGTGGTAGCTATTTGGGCTACCCAGCCCAGGGCCCACAGCTTTCTATCACATTAAGTTTAAGAGAGCTTAAATATGATACTCTCTCTACTTGAACCCTCAGTTTGGTCCCCTAATTTAATTAGAGCAAGTTGGTTATCCTTTACTCCTATAAACACTCCAGGATTGCTCTTACATTCAAATGAAACCCATTTGGAGGATGAGGGCTCCTTGTGAAGGAGAAAGAAGGTCTGGTCTGGAAACGGGGTTTCACATTTTTGTAGCTGAGGAAACAAAAGAAAAAAACAACCAATATGTGAATGGCAAGTCCAGAGTCAACTTCACATCCCTGTGATAGAAACTAAAGGAGAATAATTATTTATAACTTGGTATTTCTAGCAAGCCTGTTTACTAAGTAGGGGATGGGAGGGGATGGAAGGAGGAAGTGAGTAGAGGGTCAAAGTGGGAGGATTTGATTTAATTCACTGGTAGTATACTTTCAGAGACATTATAACTTAGAATGACTGGATCTGGATGCAACAATTCTAGATTTGTAGTCCTCTTTTGCCCTGTATTGTCTCTGAAATCTGGGCCTTAATATTTTAGTCAAACCAGTTTTCAAGATCAGCCAACCCCCAACTTACCCATACACATATGAGTGATATAAATGATCATTATTTTAAGTCAGTAAACATTGGTATTGGTTTGTTACACAGTATACCTGATCAATACAATAACTCCATCACAGGGTTACTTAGATAATTAGATGAGATGGTGCTTATAAAATATTTAGCACAATGCTTGGTATATAATAGAGCTCAGTATGGATTAGCTCTGATTATTGAGTACTTATATATGCCAAACACTGTTATATACACTTAGAAATGTTAAGGGAGATGCTGGTTACCATCCAGTGTTCATGTCAATACATTACATGGGTGTATGAGTTAGCTTTATAATTTTGTGTATTTATATAATTTATCTTCTATATGATACTCTCATGTTTTCTTCCTTGTCTCCACTTTTGGCTTCTTTGTTCCTCAAGATGTTTCTAATTCTTCATCATGACCAATATAATACTGCCATTTACCAACTGATGAAGACTATGCAGTGAATCCTACGATTAGAGTGTGAATTGTTGTGCTATCTATAAATCTTGGCATATGGAAACGTTGATGACCTTCTCTTTAGCAGACTCAGAGTGTAAAATTAATTTTGAATTTTCCTAGGAAAACTGTATTTTACAAAGAAACTCTTCCTGGGAGAACAGAGTAGTTCCTAAAGCCAAATAGGAAGGATTTGAGATCATTCTACATAGCAGTGCTTCTCAAACTTTAATGTGCATGTGGATCTCCTGGAGATTTGTTAAAGTGCTGATTCTGGTTTAGTTGTGAGGGAGCCTGAAATTCTGCATTTCTAACAAGCTCCCAGGTGATGCTGTACTGCTGGCAGAGACCAGACCTTCAGTAGCAGGCCTGTACAAGCCATTTCTCTCCCTTCCCTGCTCCAGAAGCAAATTACTAGTAACAACTAGTTGTGTTTTATGTACAACAGCACAAACAAAACTACTTCTTAAAAATATCCCAAACACCCAAATCTGCACAAATGAGTGGCATCAATCATGATAGGTGCATATTTCTGTTACCTCCACAGAGTGCTCCTTGTTGTTGGCATGCAGCAAGACATCTTTGTCATTTGTAGGACTCAGGCTTACCATTACTATCTGACCATCAACACCATCACCTTGCATTTAAAAATATATAAATTACAAAGTTAAGAAGTAAAACTCATTGTAATTTAACTCAATTTGACACCCAGGAAAAGTGTCTAAGATGTCATATAAAGTAACTACTTCATTCAGAAATATTTGCACCTGAATGAAACTAAAGAGTCATTGGACAAGTAGGGGATAATTCTAAGTCCCTTGAAGAAGAGAGGTTAGTTTTTTCTATATGCTTTCTAACCGTAGAATTGTGACTCTAATGAGTGTTTCTCAGGGTGTCAGCTTCTCTGTCTGCACGTCAAGCCACTGATAGTTGTCCCTTAATATCCAACTTCTCTTCTTGTATAATCATAGAACATTTCCCAGCCTGCCCTTTTTATTTTTTTGTAGCTAAGTGTATTTTTTGTGACTAAGTTCTGACCAATGTGAGGCAAGTAGAAGTGTCAGATACAAATTCTAGGTTGTGACCTTAAAGGAAAATAGAATTCAAGTAGCCATCTTCCTCTGTCCTGCTAATTGGGCATTGTCATGGTGGCAAGTAATCTTGAACCACATAGGTGTTGACAGAGCCACAAGGAGAGAAGGAGCTGGGTTCCTGGAAAACCTGTTGAACAGAGCTGCCATTCCAGCCCTGACGAAGAAAGTTTTGTGTAGATTAAACCACTTTATTCTGGATCTCTATGAAATGTAGCCAAATCTTTATCCTATTAAGCTTTAAAATGGATGGGGTAGAGTAAATCCTCTAAGAATCTAGGATTTTACTATGAGCTTGGGCTCGAGAATCTTCCAAGACTGCCTTCCTTTCCCAGCGAGGATTTTTGGATTTGTCTTCACCCAAATTTGAGAATTCAAGCATTACAGCTACCCAGACCTCCAAGTTACCTGTTTCACTTGTGGTGATTTGCGAATCATAGTAACGGAATAACACCTTGTCTGAAAGAGAAGGCATAAAATCCCTTGGGTGATTTATCAAAAGGTTTCAGTTCTAACATGCACATGATATCAGGAAATGCCATCTTATTATATATCAATAAAAGCAAAACTTTTATGGTTTTGAGGAAGGACTTAAAAATGTATGAAAATGCTCTGATGAATTCTTAAATACAATTATTAAAATATTTGAAATATTCATATCTCTGGTATATTCTTTCACTAGAGGTTTTACTTTGGTGACATTGATAAGGTTAGAAAGGTCTGGTAGTAATTTAGTGATACCAAATATGTGTGGTCCGCATTCCATCTTTCACAACCGAAACAACTTTTCCATATCAGTGTTCTTCCCTGACAAACCCTGACTAAGCTTCTGAATCCTCCTCAACACAGTGATATTCAGGCACCTATTGCCAATGCATCAGAGTTAGCACACATCATGAAATCTATTTGCCATGCCTGAGTTAATTCATTGTTTATGGTTTAGTAAATTTATTTTTTACTTGTTAGTCATCATTATATGATTATAGACAAAGAAAAATATTCTACCTTTTTTTTGGTTATTTCCCAAATCTTCAACAGAGATCTCATAACCTCCATCCACAAAAAGAAAAGTAATGGATTGATCATTGTATGTGCTCAAGGAAACAGAACATTCTGCAACAAGTGAAAATCTTGTCATTAAGAATTCAAAAACTTGTTCTCAGAAACAATCTTTTAGCAATTTTTAAAAAGCATCTCCTCAAAGTTGTTTTGTTTTGTTTTTCAATTTGAGCTACACTTTGTCCATTCCTGTTGGAGAGATGAAAACCTTTGGTGCAAGCTTAACATATCTCAAAGGCTGATGTGTGCCACTGAATGGGATGAAAAATGCTAATTTCTTGCACGAAGGCCAGGGGAGGCCATGTTAGCGTGTTTATGGGAGGTTTTGGTGGGGAGAATGAACCTGGAAAGGTGACAGATGTTGCCTGAGGAAACCTTGCTTCTGGACTTCCCATTCACTAGGGGACTGTGGGCAAGAGGGACTGTATTTAAATAGACGTGGATAAACAAATACCCACTTCCAACAGTCTTGGAGAATACAGGCATGAGCCCCACTCTGTCACTTGGCTAAATAACATAAACAGAGCAGTACTCCCAACTTTCTAAAATGTCCCAGAACACATAGAAAATGATAATATTTCTACAGCATGCTGGGGTAAACTGGAGTAGATTTAGGGACTACCTATCTGGGTCCTGGAGAAAACAATTCTATTATCTTTGCATTATAGAATTATGCTAAGAAAAAATATACAAAATCTTAAGGAGAATGTTAAATATTGAATTTGTATAAGAACTTGTAAAACAAACTGATTTAAAAATACTTAGTAAGAAATTTCAATATGCTTCTGGGAACTTAAGACATTTATACCAGGAATAATGCTTGAAATGGCAACCAGCAATTCCCAGTCAAGTTTTCTTAATGATCTCTTCACTTCTTGACAGTCACCATCAACTTGGACTTTATTTACACAAGTAGGTGATGCAATTTAAAACCATTTTAACAGCTATTTTAAATGTTTAAGAGTCTGGGCCAGCCGAGTGGCGTGTTGGTTAAGAACTGCCTTGGGATGCCGGAGGGCCCCGTTTCAGATCCCACATATGAGGGCCAGTGACACTGCCCTCTGCAGCTAAGATGGTGAACCGCAGCTCGACCTGGGGTTGGTCTGCAGTGGGTCGCCAGAGATGGTGTAAGCTGCAGCTCCCTGTTGCAGTGGGCTGCCATTAGCTACCATGTGTAGCAGGCAGCCAGCGTGAGTGGCCAGCAGCCACCGTGAGCAGCCGTCCAGAGGCCAGAGGCTGATCTGCCTCACCCAGGAAAAGTGCAATGATGGTGCCAGCTTGGGCCAGTAACGCAACATTCTCCACAACTAGACTGAAGAACAAAAGGACAGCAACTTCTCTGTTCCCCTTCCCTCGATTTCCCAGAGCTGTTCCCCTCCCCCAGTTCCCCAATAAAATCTTTAAAACAATAAAAAAATAAATGTTTAACAGTCAAAATTATTCTTAAAAAATGTAATAGCTCTTTCTTTCATTGTCAAAATGTTGAAATTTGGGGGAATAATATATTTCCCCCAGGAATAATGTAAATATATGGGATTCCAATCCATAGCAAGCATTTCAAAATAATAATGGAGTGCTAACTAGAGAATGCACATGCATTGTTAGAGCAGATACCCTGCACCTATTTTGTATACCACCAAATGGGCACATCCGTGTCACATGGACAAATTTTGTTTTGTTTTTGTTTTGGTGGAGACAGCCTCACCTTGGAGACCCAGAGGGTAGAAGTTTCGATATACATGAAGACAGATTTGTGGCTGCTTCCTGGAGTGGCACTTGCCGGGATCCTGTGTCTTACCTCCCTCCTCATCCCCACTCCACCCCTGTGACCAGACACACCTTGGATACTTGAAGAACCATCATTTGCTCTAGTACATTTCCTGACCATAGGTACATCAAAGGTGAAGTCTACAGACTTATTCAGGAACCTCGGACTGTCAGACAAAAACAAACGTTGCTCCTTGTACTTTCCAGCTGCAGGACAGGGGTAGGGGTAGAAGTGAAATGTCAGTCCCCACTCTGCCAAGACCTCTTCCCCACTCCCCTTACCCCTGCTTTGAAGATTCCCAGTCAAGGTTGCTTGCTGACAGTGCTGATTTGCCCCAGGGTTTCGGCCACCCCATGGTCTGAAGGGATCAATACCTCCTGGCACATTACACACAGAAGGACACATCCATGGAAGTCCAGGTGGAATAAAACTAGCCACCCATGGTCTCAGCACCCAAAAGGCAACCACTATTAACATTTTAGTTCACTTCCTTTAAATGAAAAAAATCACTGAGATACTTGCTTTATTGCTATGGTCTGGAACCAAACTCATAATATCTCCAAGGTATGTCTGTATATATAATTTTATATCCTCTGATTTTACTTAACATTATAACATAACCATTGCTCCCATGCTATTAAAAACTCTTTATATGCCTTTTTAAAATGGGCTAAAAGTTAGTTTATCATCTTTACTCTTTTCCAGAAGGAAAATTTGGGAGAGGAAACAAAAATTATATACTTATATGTGGTAACTGAAGGCAAATAGGTGCCCTATATACTATTTTGAAGAATTACCAGGAAATATAGTTTCCCTTACCTGTTTTTCGTGAATGCCCGTTGGTGGTTTCTTTCCTAAAATAACAGGCCTTTTTTATGATGAGGCCAGAGCGTAGCTGCATAAAGTACATCTGGCAAACTTCTTTGGCCTTCTGTAGGGGTTCTAAACAAGTGAAAATATTGTGATACTGTTTTGTTTCATCTATCTTTATCCATTTACAAATCCTTTTACAAGCCCTGAATGTAACAGACCAAGAAAGCAACTACAGGTCTACTACAATATCTTATCAGGAACCTTGGGGCCAGTAGTATTTCAAAATTCAGAGTGTTTTAGGTTTTAGAATGGTCATGTAAAGTATATATTGTATATATGTAACATTCCAAGCATGGACTAGGGCAGTAGTACCCCAGGATAAAAAATTACTAATTTTGTAGTGAAACAGGAAAATGTACATAAAATGAAATAAAAACCTCATGTTGGTTCAAGTTAGCCTTTAACTGTCAACTGAGTTCAGGTCATATTTTACTGCCAAATGAGTTAAGAAAAACTTTAGATCTTCAGAAAAAATTTTAGTTTTCAGAATTCCGTATTAGGGAATGTGGATTTACATTGTACATTTATCAATCTTTGCATAACTGAGGGGGAACTCTTATGATCATATGATGTCTGTAATCTTTTCTACTTATCTAGAATACACTTTTAATAATATTGAAGAGATGTCTGGTATCTATAAAGGTTATTGATTTAAAAAATAGCTATCATTTACTAATTGTCTACAGTAAGCCAACCACTGTGCTTACAATTTTACATACTATTTCATTTATTCCTTCACAGTAATATAGTGAGGAAGGTATTATCCTCCTCACTTTACAGATGATGATCTGAGGTTCTTAGCAGTCATGACACAAACCAAGGTTACAGGTCTGGTGAGAAGTTGTGACTCAGTTGTACCTAGTATTACGAGTAAAGCTACTCTTTCCACCTACCTTCATCTAAGAAAATACTTCAGTGCAATTTTAGGTACTAACAGAATGCAAACTAAAATTAAATCAGTTGAAGTAAAAAAATTAATCAATGATTCAATAGTTTTAATTTCATTTAGCCAAAGAAAAATTAAAGTCTCAAGTAAAAAAATTAAATTTGGTATTTGGAAATCATCAAAAGCTGTTCAGTGTCAAATAGAAAAGAAAGTTGTAACACTTGAGTCATATGATCTCAACTTTCAACATTATAGTAAATGAATTATCTAGCAATTTGTACAATATAGCCAAATTTCAATTATTCACAGTAATTCAGAAAATGAAAATAATTACTTGTGACTTTGAGATCTAGTCTAAGATCTTTTTTTATTCTCCAGAAGATTTGCCTTTCTAGTATGTTTTTCAAAGTCAAGTAGAATAAACATTTGTAAGCTACTATTTGAAATTATCTATATCTTGCCTCCAATTTAAATATATTCAACTTAAGTATATTCAATTTAAGTATATTCAACTGTCTGAATAGGGCAAGACCACTTGTTATACTCACATCCACCCTGGGACTCCCTAACATTGCTTCACAATTCAGAAACACCAATTATGGTATCTCACAGTTATATAGTGCTTTTACAGTTACAAAGATAATTTACAAAGTTATGTCAGAGTCAGCGTTCAACTTGGTTTCCTGACAACTAATTTAATACAATATTTTATATCAACTATATCACATTCTCTCTTCAGGGCTAAAAGGCATCAGAAGATCCTATAAGCATACTCCTGCCTTATATATGCTTATCAGTATCCCATGGGGACATGGCATCCCACAGGGACATGACAGGTATGTCTGCTATTGAGAATGGGCTCTATGGGGAGCAGGATATGGCTCTTGGGTAGTTAAAAGTGAGGGTCATGATATTGAGGAAGCATTATGGATTCAAAATAAGAGACGGGCTAAAGATATGGATGTACAGGCTAACATCTAGTGGGACAAACACTAAGTATAATTTATTGGGGGTGACTGCAGTTGAAGTATTAAAAGTACTTTACATTGGGAGTATTTGACAAAACGTATACTTTGGTGTTCAGGGCAGCTGGAAATGAGTGAGGGTTGTGTTCTCAAGAGAAAAGCATGAAGCTCGCATGGTCATGGGGACTTTGTAGGAGAGGGTGCTCCACTAGTATCAAAGGGCCAGGTCAAGCTTACGTAAGGTCTGTTGTCACTTCCTATAAAGTTTGCTGTCTAAGGATGGTGTCTTACTATGGCTTTTAGGGAAATAACTAATTTCATCATAGCAATAGCATGATGAAATTCCTCAGGCATTTCTGGTGAGTAAGTGGGAAAAGACCTAGAAATCTTAACTGTAGTTTTGCCACCGAGAGCCAGACTATGGCTGACAGGAAATAGAGAAGTGAATCATCTTTCATTTCTTCCCCAAACGCTTATTTCACCATGGTGTTTCCTCACTGCTTGCTACCCTTCACCGGTCTGTGGCATTTGACTTTGGGGATTGCATCCTTATTTGAACCCTTTTCCCCTTATTGTCATGCCATCTGTCTCCTTAGGTTCTCCTTGCTTCCTTCTGATCAGTCATCACTGTTTCTTTGTTAGTTCTCCCTCCTTTGCCTGATAAAATGTTGGTGTTCCTCAGGATTTTGTCCTTTGTCTTTTCCTCTCACTCTAGACTTTCTTCCTGAGCAATCTTACTTCAGTCATATTTTATATGCTGATGACTCTCCAGACTGTAACTCTCCCCTTAGTCTCTCTCCTGAGCTTTATCTCTGTTGCTTTTTCTCCACAAGGCATTTTGACTTCAGCTCCCTTCAAGCGTCTCTGCCTCTATCTCTGTAGAGCATTCTGAATTCTGGATATCTCTACCTGGATGACCTACACTTCCTCCAAGTTCAAATATACTTAAAACAAAACAAAACAAAACAAAACTTTATCTTTTCCTACCCCCAATATATTCCTCCTGAATTCCCTATCTTGAAAAGCAGTACCACCATTCACCATTGTTTGCTCAATTCTTAAATCAGAAAGTTGAGAATTATCCATTTGTTCCCTCTTTTGCCGTCTTTTAACTCATTCAGTCTGTCATTAAATCTTATTGATTTCACCTTCTGAATGTATCTGAAATTTAGTCTTTCCTTTCCTTTCTGTTGTCTTAGGTCAGGCCCTCATTATCAGTCCCCCAGATGAATGTAGTAGGTTTTTGACCAGTTTCTGTTTCTACTCTTGCCATCTCACTCTTTCTTCATACCACCGCCAATGTGATCTCTCTAAAATAAAAACATCATGTCATCCCCCCCTGTTAAACACTTTCAGTGGTTCCTTGCTGTCCACAGGATAAAGTCAAAGCTCCTTCACTGTGACAGAAGATCTTCCATGGACAGACCAAAACTAAAGGGGGGTGATCTCTACGCAGTTCTATCCTCCACTGTTTCCATGCAGGAAAATGAGCTCAGTGTTGCTGGATCTTCATATTTTTTGAGAAAAACCACATATTCAGATTTTTATGCAAGATCGCCTACTTTTTAATTGTTGCCTCAATTTAAAAACATCAGTAACACTATTCAGGCCAAATAAAATACTTCTGCACGATGGGTCTGTCTCAAGACTCCCATATTGTGACCTCTGGCTATACACAAAAGAAAGCTGGATTGTCAGGGAAAGGAAAGGGTAGATGGATGTGGAGGAGAGGAAGTAGCAGAGGAAAATGGCCTGACCCTGGGGCATAGCTTCCTAGAAACTGGGAACAAGATGAGTTTAGGAAGGGGCTTTCCTCCAGCTCATGAAGTCCTATACCCTGTTGGCACTAAAGGTGAAATGCCCTGCTAGTGACCAGAACTCACAGGGGTCCTGACTGTGTGGATACCTGCAGTGGTCAGATAATGAGTTTTGTGGCTTTGTGAGTTGTGGGTTGTGTCAGGCCCTGCTAGCTCAAGGGAGGAAAAGGAATTAAAATGAGCTTTCATGTTTTCTTGCTTGGAGGCTCAGAGCAGTTTATTTAGAAAAATATGTGACATTTCTTGCACCTTGAGTTTTGAGAAGAATTTTTAACTGCCACACACCTCACAGCTATCCATTGAGTTTTTGGCAATGAGTTTAAATAATGACAATTTTAGTGTTAAATTGAGACAATAATATTGAAAAGGAAGATCTGCTAAGGGACAATGAAAATAATGTGATGCATTCCAAAGTCATATAAGTGATTTGGAGGTTATCACTATTTTTTTATATGGTGTAAATAAGCCACTGCACTCTTTAAAAAGGAGTTGCATTTTAATTTGAGTTACATTTTAATTTTTGCATCACTCTGATGTAAACTCCAGCCTACTTCCTTATTCCAGTATCTTAAAGAGCCCGTGTCTCCTGAGGTACAAAGAAAATACATTCTTTATTAAGAGGGAATTTGAGGATGCAGAGTCACTTCCACTGAGTCACTGTTTCTGCACAGAGCATTTTGACTCAGACTCAGATAAAAAGACAAACTTAACTGTGATTTCCTAACCATTTAGGAATCACGGTCAAATTAGTGTTTTCCCAGGTTACCAAAGAACAGTGTGAGTATGCTGGAGATTTAGGGAGGAGAGAAGTGATAAATTTTAACACTGTTTTCTCATCTAGACTCAAAGATGTTCAAGGAAATGGAGAGGAGCCCAAAGGTCAAGGATACACAGTCCCCTCCATCATTCCTCATCCTCTAATTTTGCTCTAGTCTACTTTTGTGTCACTGCTCCTGTATGAAAAGCATGAGTGTAAATTTGCATAATTCTTTCCTAGGATAGATAATATAAGGATCAAAGAGGTATATAGCTCTTTCATCTTAAGACCATGGCTACTACCTGATTTTATTTATTCTTCAACTTATTCCAAACCCTTTGAGTTTGCAACTGGATAGACTTGAGCATCATTTGGTCAATTCTGTTTTATTTTGGGCCTTGATTATTTAAATATCTTCACTTATTATTCTCCCCTTTATCATAAACAACAAGTTAAGACCATAAACTTGATACACCAAAGGTCTTAATAAATGTTTGTTGAATGAAAGTGGATCAGTTTAAATTTGGTTTGTTAATCTGGGAAAAAGTTTTGGGGATTTGGTGGCAGGAGGTGTGGCTAGAAAGAAGGGATTGATATGAAGGGCTGTAATTATGTTTATCACTATTAGCAGGTTTGAATTATCTGAGCCATTCCTGTCCTGTGATCTATCAAATAAGCAAAAGTTGGCTATATATTGTCTGTTTAAAGCCAAAGATTACTTTATTACACACTTATGGGCCATCCCTTTCAATTTCAGCTCTTATATTCTTAGTAAGTTTTATTAAGGAAGGCAACATGTATGAAAATTGGAATAATAAATATTTGATAACAGGTAAAAACTAGAGTGTAAACAATCAGAAAATTTTAAGGCCTTACTTCTCAACCTGGGAGATTTTACCAGGGCTTTGCCTGAGGAGCTGCTCATCTTTGCTGAGGAAATTTTGGTGGTTGAATATTTCATTTCAGGCTTCATTTTTCAGGCTTCAGTTGAGTTAAAATATAGTATTTCAATTGTCTCAGCTTGAAAACAAACAAACAATTGTAATTAACTCAATAGAAAATTGATAACATAGCCACCTAGAGAAAATAATTATGTCAGTAGAATCTGAACATAGTATTCTAAATATATATCTATGCTGGAATATAGTCACAGGACAAAAAGAACTGCACAGAAATATTAAATGTTACTTAGTGGGTTTATTATTAGTCGTAATATTGGTATTGGAATTCTGGGACTGTTTTGTTATACGATAAAGCAAATAAGTAGATGTTACAGGATTTTCACTGTAGGAGAATGGAGATATAAATATAAAATAAATGAAGCCAAGGGGAAAATATCCCTGTAATATTAAATTTGAATCAGCAGTATCAGTGTGCACATATCTAAGTTTCTAAATGTTTTCTCCACTAAAGGAAACCAGGACTCTAGATATGGGCTGGGAAAATAGAAGTGAACAGTGAATATCCTGTTGTTCCAGAAAGCAGTGAGTCAGTCAAAATCTAGTGAGGTTGTGTTAAAAGGGTCTCCTGCTGGCCTAAAATTTGGCACAATTTGAGCAACAAAAAGAACAATGATGGTAATTGACTATAAATCATTTAATGAAAAAGGAAACCCACAAGTCCATAGCACTTTCTCAAGAAAGAATGCATGAAGGATGTATTCATTACAGAAGAAATGATAAAATTAGAAAAATCACCATCTTAACAGTTCCCAGTTATACTGATTCAGGCAAGGATCATCAATGGATGCTGTACCTTGATTATAAAGCTGGGTTTCAAGACCCTATTAAAAGACTATGGCACTTTCCACAATTTATGACAGAGAACTCCATATTCTTTCAGTAGGGTACTGCAACCTAGCTTCATCATCAGGGTGAGGCACTGGTGCTGTGGTTTGTGGAAGGAGCAAGACTTCTTCTCCAGTCTTAAATTCTCTCTGACGCTGCCTAAAATTCTACTAGTAGTTATTGCTTCTTTTATTAAGCATTGCCCTTTTTTTTTTATAAAATCCAAATTATCCCAGGAGTGGGTACCATTTAAAACTCTTATAAACTTCATATTGGTCAGCTCTTCTAGCAAGGTAATGAAGGAGCATTGAGTATCTGGGTGAGAGGACTCATTGGAAGATAAATTCCATGCACGTTTATTTTTGTCCCTGGACGACCCCCAGTAGGCTGAAATTCCAAATTTTCTTGTCTAGATGGAACTAGAATCTTACATTCAGCCATCCTATGTACAGCCAGTCTTGTGAGCAAAATCCTTCAGTGGTAGAGCAGTTGAAGACTCCCTCTTCTGCCCCAGGGGTAAACATTATCATCACAGAGCTTGAGGACCTCACATCAACCCTTATCTTCCTTTGATTTTCCCACCTTTACTGATCAAGAACACTTAGAAGCAGAGAACCTTAGACATCATTTTCCTAAGTCCTAACTTTATAGATGAGCAGGTTAAGATTGAAAGATTAAGTGTCTTGCTCAGGATCACAAAAGCAGAACTGGGACCAGAATCTAGTCTCTTGACTTCCATTTGAATGCCAGAGCTTCCCTATCCTGTCTCCTCTTCTCCCCCATCCAAGTGTAGGAAGAAAATAATCAGAACTGGGAATTTCTGGGGCCAGCTGAGTGGCGCGTTGGTTAAGAGCTGGCTTGGGACGCCAGAGGGCCCCGGTTCGGATCCCACATATGAGGGCCAGTGACACTGCCCAACTAGACTGAAGAACAAAAGGACAGCAACTTG
>NW_017731779.1:896680-941730 GCF_001890085.2 Hipposideros armiger
GGCGACTGATCTGCCTCACCCGGGAAGAGCGCAGTGATGGTGCCAACTTGGGCCAGTGAAGCAAAGTCCTTCACAGCTAGACTGAAGAACAAAAGGACAGACATTTGTCTATTCCCCTTCCCCCAATTCCCAGCGCTGTTCCCATCCCCCAATTCCCCAATAAAAATCTTTAAAAAAAAAAGAACTGGGAATTTAACTTCAAACACTCAACCAGTTGTTCAACTTTTTCTGAAATAATAAATTTCTGAATATGGTATTTCATATTTCATATTTCATTTGTAATCATAACATGTGGAATAGTGTAGTTAGGTAACCTTATAGTAGTTAAATTTTAAATTGCACAGAAAATAGTTCAAATAGTACCCTGCACACAATAGGTGTTCGGGTAACACTTTACTGATAACATGAAAATTGCATTGCTGTATTTTTTATTTGTTTGTTTGTTTTCTCTTTTATCCAAGGATCCTTATGTCCTAGAAACAAATTCTCCTGAATGGACATTAAAAAAAAAAAGTTTCGTTTTAAATAAATCTGGGAAATGTTCCAATCTATATTCCACCTTTTGGGAAGTCAGAACTCACGTTAGCATAGTAAAGGTGTTGACAGTCTTTCATTGAAGAATCATGGGTACCTTTGTTTAACTATTTTCAGTAATTATTTGATCTTGTAACCTCCCCCAGCCCCTCTGCTAACAACCCTGTGGACTAGTTTAAAAGAACACACCTGGAGGAACTCTGCTCTAAACCAACATTAGCTTGCAGAGTTAAGCAAAGTAGACAAGAAACTGAAATAACACGTTTACAATGGAGTCATTAACACAGAGAAAGTCAGCTTTTTTTGAAGATCTACATAATAAGTCAAAAGTATAGTCAGGAAATGTTTCAAAATACTATTCTAAAAAACAAAGCATTCTCTTTAAACAACCTACAAATCTTCTACCTTTAAATATATCACTCCTTTCACCATTTTTTCAGACTTAAAATTTACTATTTACTCTCCAACTTTTAAATCAGAAATATTTTAGAATATATGGCATTATCAACATCATTGGTTCTTTTGTGAAGCTTTTCCAACATATAGCAAACATTCTTGCACACTGGTTATGATACTCACCTAAGTTATAAATATGAAGGAATGGTCTCAAATAGTGAGGTTTCCTGTCATTAACACTGGTAGTAGTTGATGCAGTTATATTCCAACTTTACTGATATACGCACACACTTGAATTAAGCAACTTTGGGTGACAGCATTTGATGAATGAGGCAATGCAAATAGAGCTAGTTCAATAGGTTAGAATGAGTTGGGAACATGTCTTATTCCTGCAGCCAAATCCTAAACATTATTTTAGCTGTAGTACTTTCAATGCATTATTTAATGTAGTTAATCATTAATCTTATAATCTTTATGGCAGGACTGTAGTTAGTGTTAATTGCTCATATACAGCATACAAGGGCACAGCTTATTTAATTGCCTTTCTATTTCCTACAGAAAGTTGAAAACTTTTTAAGTAATTTTGTTCTGTTTATAAAAATGATGTGTATGCACTTAGAAAATCTATAAATGACAGGAAAGCATATATGCTATAGATCTGGACATTTTTTTTCAATGTAGAAAAAAATGCATATTTACTTTTTTAATAAAAAATGGAATCATACAGCAAATATTGTTTTGTAAGCTGCTTTTTTAATTTTCTGATTAACAATGCATCATGAACATTTGACATGTCTGAAGCATTTTACAGGAAGCATTATAAATAGCATTGAATCATAGAAATATACCATAACTATTCTTTTATTGATTAACACTTTGTCTGTTTCCAGTTTTTCCTTTTCTTTTCTTCTAATATCACCAATGTTGCAACTGACAGGTGTGTGTGTGTGTGTGTGTGTATTGTGATTCTTGGTAAATGTTTGTAAGCTCATTGGTAGCATAAATTCCTAGCAGTGGAATTGGTAGATCAAAGGATACATACGTCTTCTATTTTTATAGATATTACCTAATTGACTTCCAATGGTTTGTACTGATTTATTATTTTTTTAACAACCCAGATTCATGCTTTTTTCTCCATTGCCTGAGCAGCAGTGGGTGTCATCATCTTTAAAATGTTTGTCTTTCTAAAGAGTGAACAATATCTCATACTTTCAAATTTTATTTCTTTATTTAGTGAGATTGAGCATGTTTTTTAAAAACATATTTGCTGTCAATTTCTGTAAATTGTTGATTTATATGAACTCTTTGTAAATTAAGAAATGAAACCCTTGTCTGTGATATATATTGAAAACATTTCCCCAATACCATTTATCTTTATACTTTGTTAATGGCATTTTTTTTGCTATACATAATTTTTTAAATATTATATGCTAAAATTTAATCAGTGTTTTCTTTTAAAACTTCTAGGTTTTGTGTCTTCAAAAGAACTGCCCTTCTCCAAGATTATAAGTTTATTATGCCATTTTCTAAAACTTTTATTGTTTACTATTTAATACCTAAATGTTTGATTTACTATTACCTTTAGCACAAAGAATAAGTTAGTGATATTTTTCCCCCAAGGCCTTATCCTAATCACATATGTAATCCAATTTAGACAAAGTAAAGTTTCATGTGTTGAGACTATAGCATGCAGGGGTCTGTGAGTGCAACAGTAAGAAGTTTGAATTTTATCCTATAGCCAACAGAAATCTTTTCAAAGTTTTTTAAGCACATGAAATATAATTTAAAAATGTGTGTTATGAATGTAATTTTATGGCTGTGTGAAGGACCATCTGAAGGAAGGAAAGACAAAAAAGACAGGTAAGAAGCCCAGTTAGGAGGCCAACTAAAATAGCCCGGGCAAGAAAGAGCTAGGTCAATGTTAGACTGTTAAGGAAGGGATGAATGTGTTGAGTGCTACAGGCATTTCATATGTCCTTGAATATTAGAGTGAGAAAGGGCCACAGAGATCTCTGTTCCAGCTCACTAAGTCACGCAGCCCTTAGCAGCTGAGTGAAAATTAAACCCAGTTTCACTTCAGTTCAGAGTTGTGTCTGCCACAGAGCCTCCACAGCTCTTTTTGGACGTGGGTATATCAGCTCTGGATTGGAGGAGTGGGGAGGTGAAGGGAAATGAAAGTGTTGTCAGAGGTTCAGGGTAGGAAAATCAGGTGGGAGTTCATTGACAGGGTCAGATAGTGGGTGTGATGTGGAGCAGGTGGAGTTTGAGTAACTTGGGGAATGATTATATGGAAATTTCAGGAGGGAGCTGGAACTGGGTTGGGGGGTGGGCAGAATTAGCCATGTGGATTTGCTCGTCATTCATGAAGGTATAAGTGTTGTTTGTGTGGGAGTGAATGAGATTGTCTTAGCTAAGTGTGGAGCAGAAAGAGAAAGCTGTGTCTAGATGGAATTGTACATTTAAGGGGTAAGAGAAGAAAAGGAGTTAGCAAAGAAGACCAGAAACAGAAGCAGAAAAAAAGAAGTCATATTATGAAGGCTAAAGGAGAAGATCATCTCAAAAAGGAACATTTGTAAAACCCAATTAAAAAGTGGGCAGAGGGCATAAGGAGACATTTCTCCAAAGAGGATATACAGATGGCCAATAGACATGAAAAGATGCTCAATATCACTAATCATCAGAAAAATGCAAATAAAAACCCCAGTGAGATATTACATCATGCCTGTTAGAATGGCCATCATCAATAAATCAACAAACAAGTGTTGGCAAGGATGTGGAGAAAAGGGAACCCTTGTGCACTGTTGGTGGGATTATAAATGGGTGCAGCCACTATACAAAACAGTATGGAGTTTCCCTAAAAAATTAAAAATAGAACTACTCTATAATTTGTGAAAATTATATGAGAAGGTATATTTTAAACACTTATCACAGTAGTTAGCACATAGTAGGAACTTAATACATGTTTTTATTCGTGTTTTTTTTTTAAGATTTTTATTGGGTAATTGGGGTGATGGGAACAGTGATGGGGAATTGGGGGAAGGGGAACAGACAAGTTGCTGTCGTTTTGTTCTTCAATCTAGTTGTGGAGGACGCAGTGTCACTGGCCCTCATATGTGGGATCTGAACCGGGGCCCTCTGGCATCCCAAGCGAGTTCTTAACCATCGCGCCACTCGGCCGGCCCCTTATTCGTGTTTTTTATTGTGATGTAGGACTCATGGAGATGTTTTAATGTGGAGAGAAAGGAACCAATGAAAAGGAGAAAACTAGTATAATAAACTCCCAGAGGAGGCAGAGAAGAGAGACGGGAAAGAACTTTAGTGGAAGGGTCAACTTTGCAATGGAGGAGGCATACTTTTTCTGTAGGAGAGGAGGAAAAGTGAGAGAATGAGAGCGATGTTAGGAACATGAACTTGAGGGTCTTGTAAATGTGTCCGAATCTTCTTCATAAAGCAGATGGTGAGAAGAGTTATAGAGATTAAGAGAAATACACATGAGTTTGAATATTTGAGGATAAATTGGAAAAGTCTGGAACAGCTCCTTGGAGAGTGTACAAAAGAATTAATGAAAGAGTAGGGAGCTATTGTACATGGATATTGAGTTTCAGCTTTGTTAGATGAAAAAAGTTTTGAAGTTGGACTATGGTGATTGTTGCTCAGCAATGTGAATATACTTCATGCCACTGCACTATACACTTAAAAATAGTTAAAATGATTAATTTTATTGTGTATATTTTACCACAATTTTGAAAACTATTAAAAAAATTTTTTTTAAAATGAGAGTGGGAGAAGTAGAAAGACTGGGGTGGGTGGGGTGGAAAATTCCAGTTTTTCCTACCTGGAGATAGCGATGTTCTAATGATAATAATGGTAGCCAGGATGAGGTTTCATGGATAACTGTGGAAGAGTATTAAAAAATCATCAAAACAGACACTCAAGTCATCAAGGGTGATGACAGCAGAAGCAACATGGAACAGGAAAGAACATCAGCGTTCCCGGTGATCAGAATAGAATGAAATTAACGTAAGTAGTTGGGCCCAGGGCAGGGCTAGTCAGTGGAAAATGAAAAATGTGTCATTTTCTCCATTGGCCCTGGGAGATGGACACACAGCAAGGAAGTGGGTTTTGAGAATAGTGGTGTCACCAGAGGAAAGTCACATTTTAGATAAGAAAAGGAAATAGAAAAAGCTTTTTAAGAAAAAAGGAGGAAGAGGATAAGGAGTGTGCATGTGTGTGGGAGAGGAACATGCCGGAGGAAATTACATACATTTAAATTATTTTTAAAAACCTGAAAGAAGATTTTAATTTATCAGAAAATACTATCTTAAATAGAAATTCATTAATTTGTAATTCACCTCTGAGCCACAACAAAAATGTATGGCATATGGCATATAGTGCTTTCCAAAGTTGCAATATATGTGGTTGCCTCTTTGGCTGGAGAAGGCTTCCAGAAACTTACATTCAACAAATGTTGAATGCTCATTATATGCCAGGGACTATTCCATCAGCATTGACCAGTGGGACACTGCATGAAATTTTTCATTTCACTTTGTCATATTATCTACATTTAACCAACTAGAAAATCATTTATGGAATCACAAATCTTCTCATATACAAGACAATGCCCTTTGATTAGCATTTGCCCTCTTAAAATACTGATACGCATAAGAATGTTAAGTTGGCTGTTGGTCTTTCTTTCCTTATTGTAAATTTTACTTTAAAAACAAATTCATTTAATCAGATTGATTTCCTATGAAGAGTATTGTTAAAATATAGAGTTTATAAGAAAGTTTTATTAAAAATACATGTTGGGCTGGCTGAGTGGCGCGTTGGTTAAGAGCTGGCTTGGGGTGCCAGCTCTGAGCAGCAGGGCCCCGGTTTGGATCCCACATTAGGGCCAGTGACGCTGCACCCTCTACAGCTAAGATGGTGAACAACAGCTTGACCTGGAGCTGGGCTGCCGTGAGTCACTGGTGACAGTGTAGGCTGCAAAGGGGCTACAGTGGGCTGCTATAAAGCTACCGTGAATGGCTGACAGCCGGCTTGAGCAGCTGGCAGCCGGTGTGAGCTGCCAAGAACCGCCGTGAACGGCCGTCCAGAGACTGGCGACTGATCTGCCTCACCCGGAAAGAGTGCAATGATAATACCAATATGGGCCAGTGAAGCGACGTCCTCCACAACTAGGCTGAAGAACAAAAAGGACAACATGTCTGTTCCCCTTTCCCGATTCCCCAATGCTGTTCCCCTCCCCCAATTCCCCAATAAAATCTTTTTAAAAAATTAAAAAATAAAAATATATGTTTATTATGGGAAATTTGGATGGTACAGAAAATTGAAAGTTCAACTTTTGATGCCCTAGTAAATAGTTAAATGCTTTGAAAAGAAACATGACTAGTAGTCATTATGAGAAATCCCATCTCCTGAGACCCTGAGGTCACAAATGATGCTGGATTTATTACACCACAGAGTGTGGCCTTATAATAACAACAATAATAAATCAGATACTAGTCTCATTCTGGGCTAAGTGCTGGGGATACAGCAGTGAACAAAAAAAACTGCTTCCTGCCCTCCTAGAGTTTATTCCTTTGGGGGGTGATAGATATTGAGCAAATAATCATGCAAATAAATCACTTATGAACAGCGGTAAATAGGAATTAGGCTGGTAAAGAAGATACAAAAGTAGAGTGGTACTAAGGTAGTACAGTCACAGAAGGTGGCATTTAAGCTGTACCCAAAGGGTGTAAAGAACATATGCAAGGGATGGGACTGAGGGTACTTCTGGGCAGAGAAAATCTCAGGAGTAAAGGCCCTGACAAAATGTGTAATGTTTAGGGAACTGAGAGGGCCACTGTGGCTGGTGCAGAGTGGGCAATGGGGAGAATATATTGTAATGAGGGTGGAGATGGAAGGGAACAGAAGTTTTGGGAAGGTAAGAGGAGGGGGTCAGAGGAGGCTGAGTCCTGGAGTCCTGGAGACAGAGCTTGGACTTTATGCAAAGTGCAAATGGAGGCCAAAGAACAGTTTTAAGTAACATGGGATGTTTTTCAAAGTGTACTCTGGCTGCCATGTGAGGAATAGATGGAGGTCAGTAAGAGGAAAGACATAAAACCAGCGAGGAGCCTAAGTCTGCATTGGCACAAGCTCTTAATAATGGTGGTGATAGTGTTGATGATAATGGTGATAGCAGTTCCAGTGTCTTGGGCCTCTTCTGTGGGCCAGATGCTTTATGTACATTATCTCTAATTGTCACCAGGACCCTGGTATTTGAGTATGTCTGCATTCCCGAGGTGAGAAAATAGAGGCTCAGAGAGATTGTCTTGCAAAAGGCCGTATAGCTGATAAATAGCAAAGCCAGAATCTGAAATCAAGCCCATCTGGTTCTTTCTCTTACTCTATGGGAGCCACTGTTGAATGAGGTAGAATTGAATTCCTGGGACTTAACTTCTATTCACTGCCTTGTCAAGCTTGCATGTTCTTGTATGGGCAGAGGATCTATGAGGGCATGGTAGGGTCATTGGAACCCATTGTCTGGGTACTAGAAAATTACTGGAAGAAGACAATGTCCCCATACTGGTCCTGGTTGGTAGGAGGGAGAGGAAATAGGGTGTGTGACTGAGCTTAGCCACACCCTGTGGCTTCAGTCTGGGAGAATTTGCAGAAGAGCAGAAAGGATAGGGTGACGGGGGAGGGTGCTCACGTTGATCCTCTGCTCCTTTGGGTGTAGTGGTTTCACTTCTTTATTGGGGGAGGTCAGAATAAGTGATGTGGAAGACAGGGAGAATGACATTCAGGGAACAATGGGACAGCATTCTTCTTACCCAAACTGAATCACTTCCTTTCCTCCCTTCCACCTCCTATCCCCCCGTCCCCCTACTCTTCACCATTCTGCAAGTACCTACCTGTCACTTACCTAGACCCAGGAGAGAACATTTCTCCTAGGGAGAGGAAACACTCTATAAGGAAATCTGGCAAAATATTCTGTGACTCAGGCCAGGTTTCTTGTGAGAGGAAGGAAAGGATGGTGAGTTTTTTGGGAAAATTCCTTTTACATGTTCAAGGAGAAAAACATTGAACGTTCATAAATACTTCTATGCTCTTCTGTAGTTTTCCTGGATGCAGTCCTCTTCAATCATTTTTATACACTGGTACTTCCTGCCCCTTGAACCTTTCTAGCCTCATGCAGCCCTTCTCTCTACACCTGTACATTTTAGACCCACTGGACTGCTTTACTGTTCCTTAATTCACCACACACTTTCACACCTCCATGCCTTTGCTCAGGCTGTTCCTGTTGCTATAGATTCCTCTTCCTCTTTACCTGGGAAGCGTCTATTTAACCCTTAGAGCCAATTTATATGCCTTTGTCTCCCTAACCCACAATCAAGCAGAATTTATTGCTCCCTCTCTTACTTGCGTATCATATCCAACTTTGTTTCTCTATCTCCTCTGCTGGGCTGCTAGCTTATTGGGAACAAAGGTTGGACTTTAGCCATCTGTGTTTCCCAAGCAAATATCCATAGCAAGCACTCGGTAAATATTATGTAATTTGGATTAGTTCTTCCAAAAACCCTACAAACTAGGTAAGGCCGGCATCACCTACTGGACAGATGTGGAAACTCTATCCAAATCCCAAAGATCTACAGAGTGATGGACCTGAACTACATAATTGCCACTACTTCATTTTGACCAACAAAATGAGTTTTATATGACTCAGCTTAATAGGTCCCAGGTCTTCCTGTTCTTGGGTCAGTACTGTTTCTAAAGCATTTAAAGCAGCAGACTGTGGCCATGTGGTTTTAGTGTGACCACACATCTCTAATTATTCAGCGCCACAGGTTGCTTCATTCCCCTCCAGCACCCCGCCTCATGCCTCACACAGCTGTGTTGGACTAAGTCTTTAGTGATGTTTGAAGAAGCAGAGGCAGAGTGACCTCCCGTTCTGAAGCTTAGACCCAGGATCTCCCCAGGTCTCAGTCTCTTTATCTCAGAAACGAAGAGGGTGCAGGAAAGCCAGAGTCTTCCTATCCCTTTGGCTCTCTTTCCTGTGCTCCTGTACAGGCTCCTGACTCAGCCCCTTTCTTCTCCTCTCTCTGGGCCCACTTCCATACAAGCAGCTGCACCAGCCCTTTGCCTGCCCAAAAGATGCCACCTGTGGAAAAATGCACAAGTTCTGCCTCAGCTCTGTGTCCTCCTCCCCTTCTTTGACTAACCTTACAGCAGACAGGATGAGGCAGGCAGACAAGGGTGGAATTAAGTAACCTGGAGTCATGTCTTAGCAAGAGGCAGATCTGAAATCCAGGTAAACCACAGGCTTGGCTACATTTTGTCTTAGGAAAAATTACATTAAAAAGAAAAGTCTATAAATACACACACACACACACACACACACACACACACACACACACTGGATGCAAAAAAAATGTATATATATTTTAAGAAAAGAAAAAGCTATTAAAATTGTAATAATATATACTGATAACAAAAGATGAATACAAGTCACATTTGACTTCTGCAATTACAAGAGGTGCTCAAAGTGGTTACCATCAGAGTCCAGACACTTCTGATTATGGCGAACTACTGCTTGAGCAATGTTGACCGAAGAGTCCACTTATATACATTTTTTTGGCACCCGCGGTATATACACATATATACATATATTGTATATGCATATGTATTTTGTGGATTCAGAAAGCTCTAAATGCTAGAAGAAAGCAATGTATGGGAAAGAAACAACATAGAACAGGGATAGGTCTTTCGTTTTAGTTTAACTCAAATTTAAAGTTGAGATCACTTTTTCTTTTACTTTTAAAGTTCTTTTAAAGTAAAACTGGACATGTAATATACAAATTATGAATTTTCTTTAAAAAATCAGAGAAGTATAAAATATTCAGTAGGAGTATGCAGAGTTAAAAGTTCTGTTTTTAAATATTAACCTTTATATAGTGTTGACTATATGCCAAGAATTGTACTAGTGACTTATATGTTTCACTCATTCAATCATAGCAACCTTGTCAGGGAGTACTCTTATTTTCCCTATTTTACAGATGAGGAAACTGAGGCATAGAGAGATCAAGTAGCTTCCCCAAGGTCCCATAGCTAAAACCTCAAGCAAACATTTTCAAAAATCAGGAGGTGTTCCAGGAAAGGAGTGAAGGAATCCAAACCTGTTGGGTTTCAGGCCTTCTTTTCTACCCTCCCCCCACCCTTAACCCCCCCGCCCCACACACACACAGTCAGAGCAGAAACCCCTTGTTCATACTGGGCTTCTGCTTAAAAGTTTTCTAAGTCAGAAAGATTTTGCTACTAAGAAAACAAAATTGCAAGTTAGAAAATATGGTATGGGTTCATACCACCTGGACTATATGACCCTATAAAAGAGAGTGAAACAGAAGCCCAATTCATATATTATAAGTGGTAGTCTAGCTAGTGAGTAAATTTAGCAGCACTATAAGGAAAAATCAGTATACTTTATGTGGAAGAGAGAATTTTCAGAACTTTTAAAGGAATACAATCCTTTTCTGAAAAAGAAATATTGTATAAATCCCCAAGAGATAAAAAAGAGAAATTTATTAAAATAAATATGGTTTATATGTTTAAATGTATAACATTTGCTCATTATAAAGTCAATTAATCAGAGACTTCTGTTTCCAGCATAATAGTGGGTTAGTTACCATGACCAACTCTTCTGACCAAAACAACTAAAATGCTGAAAAAATATGTTTAAAAACCTTCCATACTCACTGTTGAGCTGACATGAAAGTAAAGAATGTATAGTATCCAAAACGCTGGAAGACAAGCAAGTTTGGCTTTTTCCT
Source organism: Hipposideros armiger (assembly GCF_001890085.2). Classification (NCBI taxonomy): domain Eukaryota; kingdom Metazoa; phylum Chordata; class Mammalia; order Chiroptera; family Hipposideridae; genus Hipposideros; species Hipposideros armiger. The sequence continues at coordinate 907,420 of NW_017731779.1, forward strand.
AAAGTTGCCTGCTAAATGCTAGGGACAAGACAGACAACTACATGAAGTGCAGGATCTAGGAGACAAAACCCAAAATATGCCTAAGATGGGGATTCAAATAGGAAACTCCTGCATAAACCAAAGGGATTCACTCATAGCGTAAAGGTGATTGAGATAAATAAACCCCACCTGCAGAAGGGGACAGCTAGGAAGCTTGTTTGTCTCAGTTCTGGCAATAGATAGAAAGAAAACTATTCCTCTGAGACTTTATCTCCTTATGAAAAAGTCAGCTCCCATGTGGGTTTGCAGTCTGAAATCACACTACTTTTATGTTTCCAAAAGCCTGAAATAGAGGATTTAATATAAAATGGTTTTAAGTTGGTAGTGTTCCAAGACAGATGGGAAAAGCAAACACAAATCTTATCTTGATTAACTCAGCTGCAGCCCAAGCCACAAAGTATATATTCACACAGAAACATTTTCAGGCTGAATGAATAGATTTAAGTCAAATTTATAAAGCAAATAAGAATACTAGATGAGAGCCTCTAAATGGTGAGAGCCCACGGAAAGAACAGTCAGAAACCAACCTGCAAAGGCTTCTTGTGTTAGAACAATCAGAAATGACATAAATCAACTGATTTTAATATGTTTGGGTAGAGTTCTAAAAAGATTGAAAACATAAACTAAGAACAAATGGATTTGAAAGAGATCAAAATAATAAACTATCTAGAAATGAAAATTACGTTATTGAAATTAAATCTCCATGGATTGATTAAACAACAGATTAGACACAGATGAAGAGAATCAGTGAACTAGAAAATATATCTGAAGATATTGTTTGGAATACAATCCAGAGACACATACAGATGCAATATATGTAAAAAGGGGTAAGAGACTTGGGGGACAGAATAAGACAGTCTAATGTGTAACTATTTGGAATTTTTGAAGGGAATGACAGAATAGAGAAGGAACAATATTTGAAGATATAAAGGCTGAGAACTTTCCAGAATTATTGAAAGACTCCAATCCTCAGATCTAAGAATCCTAATGAATCCCAAGCAGGTTACAAAAGAAAGAAAGAAATCCACATCTTGATATATTAATTGTAAAATTGCAGAACATTTTTAAACAGAAGATTGTAATGTCAGTCACTGAGGACAATGAAACTGTTTGGATAAGCAAAAAGGAAATTTTGATTGGGCGTGTAGATGGATGTTTATTCTTACAGTAGCCCCAGAACCTGTGGAATTAACATCAGATATTTGCAGAACCAATAAACCACCTCTATAGTCCACTGAGTACCACTGACAACTGCAGAGCTGGCCTAAAACTCATTATACAGAAGAGGGAAGTGACACTCAGAGCAGGTCTTACTCACAGTCACACAGCTAGTGAGTGGGTACGAAGTGGAGCCAGGACCAGAACTCAGATCTCCCAACTCATGGAGCAACATCTGTGACTGCCTTTTCCTCTGTCTCTTGCTGCTATTTCTTTAAAATATTAAACAACAACAGCAAAGAGAAACAAAGTATGAAGAAAGTACAAGGAACAGTTCTAGTTTGTCAGGGACCTTTTTGGTGCTGTCCATATGTCTCATGTATGGGGTTTAATCACTGATTACCTTCTTAAACGGTGCAACATCCCATCTCTAGGAACCAAGCAACTGCTCACTTTATTGAATGGATGTAAGGGAATGCAGCCTTGATTTGTTTCCTTCTGGCTTGTAAGGCAACTTGAGGGTAGAGAAAGGTTTTAGAAAATGTGATTAAAACTGAGTCACAGCAAATAGTTTCTGGAACAGCATTCTATGGAAGGTGGCAGGAGCAAGGGGGTAGGGGCAAAATGTCAGCCTGGAAAAAGACTGTGCCGAGAAATGAACAAGGACAAAGCAGGTGCCAAGCCACAGCATGTGCATATACCTAAGTCATAGATCATAAATCAGCATTAAAAACTGGAGGTAAAAACTGTTGGGAGCCCGCTGCACCTCAGTGTCTGACATGGCCTATCACACTGCTATTGTGACAAATCCTGAAGCTCTGGCTAAGAAACAGATACTGCTTTATGTTTTGGAAACTTTAAATTCCCCTTTGGATGCCCCCAGTAGGATAAAGATCTGACACTCCTTCTTATATTGATTGTTTTATTTACTTTAAATAAGTGAGTTTTGGACATATTATGATAATTCTGTTTTACTGTTAGTTTCTTAATAGATTCTAAGTGATAGACTAGTTATGCACCTTATAATTCTTAAGATCCTGTTTAGCCAGTAGTGTTTGAAACAGTTGCTAAGTAGTGAACATCCTTTAAGTGCCAAGGCAGGAACTCAGCTCTGGCCATTATAGAAGAAATTGAAACATAGTTAGGATAAGTTAGTCATTAGTGAAGAACAGATGGCTGTACCCTGTAATAGAAACATCGTGAGGAAGTAAAATTCGGAGAAAAACAAACTTCTAAGGAAAATAGACCCTGGGAAGGAAGGAACATTGAAACTATGTAGAAAACAATTTCCTAATGGGTAAAGGTTTAAACTTGGAAAAACAACTTTGGGAAAAACAGCTCAATGACGTAAACAGTTACCTGCCCAGTATAAAAAGGACAGGCTGTAAAAATAAAGTGAGACATTAATTCTTGAAAGCGCTCTTATGTCCGCGCGTTCTTTCATCGCCGACTCCGCCTCCACCTGAGGGAACCCCTGGACTTTCCGCCTCCACCTGAGGGAACTCCTGGACTTGTGGGAGCCGGTCCCCCACAAAAAATTAATCTGTTTTAATTCAGTTCACTGCCTTAGTTAGACCTGGCTTTTTTTGCTTTCTAAAAAGTTTACACTTAGATCCACAAAAGAAGACAACTTGCAAGGATAGTCAATGCTGATATAGCAAAATGTATCATCTCTATTTACTCATGAAAAGGTAGTAATTGCACCTCTGTGTGAATGTGTATGAATTTTTGGATGAATTATTTCTAGATCTTGCAATTCTCTGCAAATATATGCCAACAAGTGTAAAAGTATCTGGAATTGGCAACAATACAATAAAAAAGATTGCTTAACTGAGGATAAAAACTTGTGCATTAATGTCAGCTTTGACTCCGGGAATAGTGCCCAGATTCCAAAGCCTAAAATGGTTTAATATTTGCACAATTCCAATCCTAACAAGGATATGGTTCTTTGGGCATTATCCTAAATTCTATTAGGTGACTTGCAGTTTGTTTTTTAAGAGAAACATGAGATTTTTAGACAGGCAAAGCTTTAGATTTTGAAGCTCATCTTCAAGGTAGAGTGCAATATATATATCTTTAAATTGGCTCATTTGTTAAAAAAAAGGCTGATTTGGGTATGGTATATTTTTCAACCACATAAAACACTAGTAAGACAAAATTTATTTCAGATTGCACACATATATGTTTAAGGCCAGTGAAAGTTTACCTAATTTCCATTTCCAGCGGATACCACTAGAAACTTTTGGAACTGATCCTGGGAACTAGCAGTCTTCATCTGAAGGCAGCTTTGGAACACTTAGGAATAACAGGAGGAGTTTCTAAAAGGATGAGCCAGACATTTATGGAAATGGGGAAAGAAGGATTCTAGTCTCTAAAATCTAGGAGCAAGAGAAGGAAGCCCAAAGCACCAGCTGAGGTAGCAAAAATTTGCAATGGTGGAAGATAAATGTACCAGCCCTGCTTTAAAAGTAAAAGCATTTTTTTTAAGTTTTCGCCATAAGAATGGAAGCCAACTACTGTTTAGTAAAGTGCTTGCTAGTTATATTATGAAGACTAAAGATAAATTTCAAAAATGCACTTTGCTTTGCCTGAACTTAGTATTTTAAGCTTTCTGACACCCAAGCAGAAGATAAGAATTGTCCTTGTGCTAAAAAAAAAAAAACCACAACAACAACAAGCGAATCAACCAATCAGCCTTTAGTACTTCAATCTCACATGTAGAACCTCTATATGATCAGGTTTATCAAATACTTGTAATAAATTATACAAAGCATATACTTGGTTAAACTCTATGTTATTTGAACAATGTTTCAATTAAGAAAATTAATGAAGGTAGATTATTAGCTAATAATGATTTAACAATAACTTGACTAAATTTTCTTAATGTATGTTGTATTCAAAGTCTATAAAAACTCAATTTATGACTATAGAGTTAGAATAATTATTTTTTTCTACTATAGTATAACAATTTTTTAAAAAGTGATTCCTGACTTTTTTTGTTTTCTGAAACTTCAATACAATATGATGATTTGTTTTCTTCCCTAATTAATGTTGCCTTGTTACTGGGACACAACAGAGGATTGCCTCAGCTCCAAAATTACAGTCAATCCTAGGGAAGATGCTTTTTCCTATGAAATTTATTTTTAAGTTAAAGGAAAAAGACTGTCAGTAGATTCTAAAATATATGGATCCCACATTCGTAAGTGTGGTGGTCAAGGAGACTAACTGACAGAATTAAATAAGCACTCCATTTTATGGTTAAAAAGATTAAAGGAATGCCAATGTTTGTGTTTAAGAATGAAATGAGCTGACTGGAAAATAGTCACATGGGAAATGGACACATGCTCCATGTGGTTGTTTCCTTTTTCATTTGCCTATGCTCATGCAACCCCAGCTAGTAAACGTTTTTGAACATCACCCCTGGAAAGACCACGAGATTCTTTTTCACAGCCAAAAATGTGATTACCACCGAGTAAAATACTGAATCGTGTATCAGATGATATTAAATTTGATTATTAGAAGACATTTAAAAATTAAAAGCATGGAAGCTTTCCACTCACAGATGTGAGAGTTTCTGGTCATTGACCTGAACAAACTAAGCCAAAATCCACACCCTGAATACATAATTACCGTAACAGTTTAAACAGAGCTCCTTTGTGAATGATCAGAAAATACAGCTCAGAGATCTGGAAACATGTCCACCATGGTAGGACAAGCCTCTGTCTCATACCTTGGACTGCTCCAGCTGTTCGCAAAATTGCTGACTTCATCCTTTACATGTGATTCTAAATAGGTTCAACCTTGGTTACCTGGTAGCTGGGTTTGAGGTGAAAACTACTAAAGTGGAAAAACTGTGCTAAACACAATCCTCTGTGTTTTATTCTTCTCCAAGATAAGACTTACTTATTTTCCTTCTCTGGACAGATATGACCTCTTTCTGAGTATATCCAACGATAGAGTAGAAGAATGTAGCTGATGTCCCTTCCTTTGCCAAGAAGAAGCCTTGCATATAATAGGTACAAAAGATATCTGGACTTAATTATGAACCACAACCCTAGAAGTTATACTAGTTACTGCATGGTTCTGACTAGATAGCAGGGAGAGCCAATGAGTCTAAACCCAGTCTAAACTCTTTCAGGAGCATCTGCCACAAATAACCAGGAAAAAAAATTGGATGCTCCTAAAACATGGACTTGTATCTAATTTTTATACTTTTATGAATTAAGAGATAGAAGGATTTATAAACAATATTTTTCCCTACTGGAACATCACAATGCAAATGATTTTAATGCTTCTAAATGCTAAGTCTGATCTCATAGACCTCATAATACTGAGGAGAAATCCTTTCAGTTTACATAATAAATGGTACTAATTGAAAAGCCAGATGTAAGCACTACATGTCATGTCTTGGCATGTGACCCTTCAAAATTTCTTAGAAAAACAGCTTATACTCACTCTTCTGAGTTAATAACATCCAATTTATTTTATTAAATGACGAGCATATAGTGACAATTACAATTATGGTTTAACAAACCATATGGCTCTTGAGTAAGTCAGGAAGAAAAAATATGAACCTTCTTTGATAAAGTAATGCTACATACATATTCAGGTAATATGGGTCTTATACAAGTCATAGTCATTTTTTAAAACAAGGAAGCTGAAGATAGCCACCATGTTACATTAGAATGAATGTTGGTACCTATGTCCGTGGCTGAAATTTTTTTGAAAGAAAGAAATGTTACTCAAGGAAACTTAATACTACTACTAACTAATTTACCGATATAAGGTAATCATGCTATGCTGACAAAGTATTGTTTAAACAGGATTGCTAAAGAATGTGGACAAGTAATACATAATATATGGATAAACCTCAGGAGGAAAAACTTTATAATAAATTCAGGTTAGAGGAAAATTCATGTTTGGGTGTAATAAGCCTCCAGATGAAAGGGGGCTTGTTGTTGTTTGTTTGTTTTACATTTTGCACCAGAAGAATAAAAATTCAAGCTCAGGAAGGTTAAGTAAGATCCAGAACTACCCAGCTTGTCAATGATAGATGATGGATTTGAGCTTTGTATGACTCTAAAAATCTGTGTTTTTATTGGGGTGTGGACAAAAAAGGGAGCTGTAATATATCTAACCAAAAGTAGCCTCACACGGTGATCTGATTACAAATTCCTAGCTGGGCAGGTCGTGGTGAGTAGTCTTTTAAAACTTTTTTTAATGGAAGGTTTTAAACCAGCCCTGTCCATTGTTCTTGTGAATCTAGGTTAACACACCTTTGAAAAAGCAGAAGCAATAGCACTCAGGACAAAACTACTTTCAAGAAAGCATGTAATCCTTTTAGCTGTCTTGTAATCCGATCCACACCTGCTTTCTCATACCTTTATGTAATCTTCCTTATGTTCCCTCCTAAATTCCAAAGGAATAAAGAAAAACAAAACTGTCATTCTGCAGTACATTTGAGATCTTGTTTCCCTGCATTGTCGTCAATTTGGCTCAAATAAGTTCTTATAAAAAATTCTCTACAGATTTGGGTGTTCTTTTGTGGACACGAGAAAAAGCATATAATCTCTTCTTTATAAAGAAAATAGAGGACCCGCCGAGTGGCACGTTGGTTAAGAGCTGGCTTGGGACGCCAGCTCTGAGCAGCAGGGCCCTGGTTCGGATCCCACATGAGGGACAGTGACACTGCCCTCTACAACTAAGATGGTGAACAACAGTTCGACCTGAAGCTGGGTTGCTGTGAGTTGCCCGCGAGGGCGTAGGCTGCAGCCCCTGCTGCAGTGGGTTGCAATGGGCTACCGTGTATAGCCAGCAGCCAGCATGAGCAGCCAGCAGCTGCTGTGAGTGGCCGTCCAGAAGCCGGCAACTGATCTGCCTCGCCTGGGAAGAGCGCAATGATGGTGCCAACTTGGGCCAGTGAAGCAACGTCCTCCACAACTAGACTGAAGGACAAAAGGACAGTAACTTGTCTGTTCCCCTCCCCCAATTCCCCAATAAAATCTTAAAAAAAAAAAAGAAAATAGAAACTGCTTAGATAGTATTTCTTATACAACTGACACTGATAGTGCCGGCAGGCTAAGAAATTAGAGTGGTTGAGACTTGAACACAGCAGATATGGAAAACTATGAAGTTCTGCCCAAGTCTTTAAGAGAATATTGAATCTTTGTTAGGAAATCCAAGAGAAGTAATGAGCAAAACAGTCTTACAATTACAAAAGTTCTCCACATTAGTATTGCTAGGGAAAATTGCGATGACTATCTCACTTATGATGTGTTCAAAGTGAAGGGTAATTGAATGTAGTAGATTAGTGTGATGATTAAAAGTGAAGCACCCAGCCAAGTTTGTGGGTTGATGCCTCTTAATTCTGGCAATGCCACTGGAAATGGCAAATGAAAATTACATAAGAAAATTGTGGCTGGCACGGTATCCTTTTCCTCAACTGGCAATGAATGTAGCCCTAAAGGAAATATGTGTTAGGTTTTAATGTGATCTCATTAATGTTTTTATGTTTGAAATGGTGGAAACTGAACAGAAAATGGCTTCGCAAAAAAGATTAGAGATGCATTAAATGAAGTTATTTGGGATCTATCGTCCTTCATGGATCTTTTTCCTTCATGGAACTTGATTCTGGGTTTTAATGTCTAGCTTGAAATTCTCTGATGTCATCTTGGGTTAGTACAATCTTTCCAAATCTCGCTTGTTTAATTTTATAAATGGAGAAGGACAGGGCCGGCCGAGTGGCACGTTGGTTAAGAGCTGGCTTGGGATGCCAGCTCTGAGCAGCAGGGCCCCGGTTCGGATCCCACATGAGGGCCAGTGATGCTGTGCCCTCTACAGCTAAGATGGTGAACAACAGCTTGACCTGGAGCTGGGCTGCCATGAGTCACCCGCGACAGCATAGGCTGCAGCCCCTGCTGCAGTGGGCTGCCATAAGCTACCGTGTGTGGCCAGCAGCCAGCGAGAGTGGCTGGCAGCCGCTGTGAGCTGCCAAGAGCCACCGTGAGCAGCCGTCCAGAGGCCAGCGACCGATATGCCTCACTCCAGAAGAGCGCAATGATAATACCAACATGGGCCAGTGATGCAACGTCCTCCACAACTAGACTAAAGAACAAAAGGACAGCAACTTGTCTGTTCCCCTTCCCCTGACTCTCCAGCGCTGTTCCCCTCCCCCAATTCCCCAATAAAATCTTTAAAAAAAAAATGGAGGACAACGTCTATCTCACAAAGGTGCTGTAACAATAAAATGGGATAATGTGGGAGCATATCTCACATTTAGAACACGTTCAAGGATTGATAACAGTTATCTTTAGTGACTGCTTCTGACTTGCTTTACCTTCATAAGCATCACAAGGCCTCTGTAGTGTAAGGTGGTTTGTTGTTGTTTGTTTGTTTTACATTTTGCATCAGAGAAAAAAAAATCAGGCTCAGGAAAGTTAAGTAAGATCCAAAATCACCCAGCTAGTCAATGATCGATGATGGATTTGAGACCTGTCTCCTTCTAAAAAATCTGTTTTTACTGTTCTGCTATATTTCACTCTTTACTTAAAGCAAAAACAAAACCAAAAAGCGTCACAGATATAGCTTGATCTACCAACAGTAATAAAATCAGTATGTGAGCCTGTGCCAGGAGTCTGTTGTAGAGAGGAAGTACTTCACACTCCTTACTCTCCACCCCACAATAAAAGTTTCCTGTCCTCTAAGGCTGTGTCCCTTTAAAAGGTTGCTTTTGCATGCAGTTGTCAGCACCAGAGAACCCAGAGGGAAACCAAAACGAGGCTATAGGTCCTGCCACGATTTCTTGAAGTCCTTGAACCAAGAATCCTTTTAGTTTTTAACAGAATTAAGGTATCTTCCTGCTGTTCTAGGAGATTAGTTTTGGCGTTAATGTTTCTAAACATCCCTGCTGTAAACTGATATAAATAAGGAGAATTCTGACTGACATGCTCAATTCTCACTGTTTGCCAAAATCCCCACTTGTTGAGAAAGATACTTTGATCTTGACACAGTCCCACTCAGATCTCCAGAAAAGCATGCTATCAGATTTACTAGCATAAAAATTCCCTGATGCATATGAGTATTTTTTTCTTCCCCAAGGCCCACCCCCCCCACACCCACTCCCACCCCTGCAAACACACTCACCCAACCCCTGTATTTCCCTGCAATGATTTAACCCATCTAGGGAGCAGAATTATTTTTACCACTGAAGTTCAGGCACATCCCCTGAAGTTAGTTGCAAGCTGTTTTTTTATCCTCTGCAGTGACAGTCCCATTTCTCAGTCTCTTCCCTTACTTTCAGCCCTATGTCAACTCCTAAGTGAAAGTTCCCCTCAGAATCCTTCCCTCTGTATAAATGGGAAGGGGAAAGAGGTACATTCTGGCTGTGGATATTGTGAGTTAAACAATGATGAGAAAGAGAGAAATATCTATGTCAGTGCATTGCTGAGGAAATGAATTATTCAGCCACCAGCCAAGTAGGAAACCCTGCCCTTTTTAAAGAGGAATGAAGAAAATGTGAAATCTGAGTTGTAGAGATTAATGCCTGTGCAGAGTTCTTAATTATTTAAAGGATACTACCCAGCTATGTGATTCAGCTCAAGCACCCCAAACTTTGGGAAATAGAGAATTCTGAATTTTTCTGAAAACGGAGTTGTACCTTTTCAGGGATGAAATTAAAAGAGGAACATCACGCCTCTGAAAGACAAATGTGAGAAGTCTTAGGGAGGGATGTTGGAAACAGCACAGGACCACGGTGGCATACCGGGATGCTTTAAGCTGAAGAAGCACAGTGCTGAGGAAGGACTGAGAGTCAGGACGATCCAGTCCTAGTCCTACACGCTCCACTCTCAAGTCTCCACAGACCTTCTGGAACATGTGTACAGCCACAGTACTTTTGGATTTTGTGCCATTTTATTTATTAAAATAGTCTGGAGGCCTATATTCGTGCATAGAAAGATAAGGCCGATAAAAGGGCAAGGAGAGAAAAATTGCCACGAGGCAGACAGCAAGAAATAGAGAACAAAACAAACTTTGAAGGAAAATCTAAATGAAGAAGAGTAGCAAAACTAATGAGCTTTTGAACTTACCCATTTAGGATGTCAGCTCATTTTTTTTTCACAAATGGTTTATTTTTTCACAAATGGTTTAATTTTGAGGGGATGGCATCTAAACAATTCTAAGTTTGTCTTGGATTAGCGTTAGGAGTATGAAGTAGAATTATCAACTTCATGAACTTTTGTGGTGAGGGGAGGAACATTTACTATAAAGACAATTACAATCTATTTTAGCAATCAATAATTTTCCAAATCCCCAAAGGAAATTAAAATGGAATTATAAGTTAGTAGCAACTATCATCATCAACTTATACTGCTATTGGCAAAAATAAGAAATCAGCATTACTCATTATTTTATACAAATAAAACACAGTTCTTCATGATTCCCAAGATCTTACTTTGCAAAACCTGACAAAAATGTATCAGAATAGTGGTTTCATTCTTACCTTGTGATCTTGCTTTGATTTCTATCCTGCAAAGCTGCAGCTCTGTGTTAAGAGAGCTTGCAGATTCTATTTGTTACTCAAAGTTTGGCAGAGAACCAAGCTGCCATAGAAGGGCGATCTGATTGGGTGAAAATTTTACAAGGCTTTTAACTGCAGGTTTTTAAAAGCCAGTCGAGTTACAATCCTGTCAACATCTATGATTCACTGCTTTCTGCCTTTTCCCCATCTGCATCTTAAATTAATCCCGCATTTATAGATTTTATGTTCTTTGTTTTTTTTTTTTCCTTCCAACTCACATCAGCATCACCTCAAATGCAACCCCGCCTCATCTCCCACTCAACAATCTTTTCTTTTCCCCCACACATTTCGACTTGGCTCCCTTCAGAGTTGAACTTAACAACTTCACTTCAGTGCTGTTTCTTTTGAAACTCTTTTGTCATTTTATTTTTACTTTTGAACATTGGCTTTTTCATTTACAACTTTCACTAAGAGGCCAGTTTATTCTTTCAAACTCCTTTATACAGAGTCATCCCCTACTGCATATCAGTAACATGCAGCTTATCTGCAAATAAGAGCTCCCAGATATTCCATGCTTCTCAACATACCTGACCTGCCTCTCTGCTTCCCATTGTCCACTTATCCTTTCATTCATCCCCAAAATCTCACAGAAGATAATTGCTTTTAGTAGCAAAAGTAAGTCCTGAACTGTATAGATCTTAGCTCTTCTTACCTCATGAAAAATTTTGCTCCTACATGCCTTCTCTCCCTTTCTTTTGGCATCTGTAATATAACCATAGTAGGAAACAAAGAGATGCTTTATAAAAACTCAGTCTGGGGCCGGCCAAGTGGCGTGTTGGTTAAGAGTTGGCTTGGGACGCCAGCTCTGAGCATCAGGGCCCTGGTTCGGATCCCACTTGAGGGCCAGTGACTCTGTGCTCTCTACAGCTAGGATGGTGAACAACAGCTTGACCTGGAGCTGGACTGCTGTGAGTCTCCGGTGTTGACATAGGCTGCAATGGGGCTGGCCGGCAGCTGGTGTGTGCTTTCTTGAGCTGCCCATGAGTGGGAACGGCCAACGGCCGGCGAGCAACTGCCTCACCTGGGAAGAGCACAATGATAATACCAACATGGGCCAGTGAAGCAATGTCCTCCACAACTAGGCTGAAGAACAAAAGGAGAGCAACTTGTCTGTTCCCCCTTCCCGAACCTCAATGCTGTTCCCCTCCCCCAATTTCCCAATAAAATCTTTAAAAAAAACCAAAAACAAAAAAAAAACACCTCAGGCTGTTTCTGCATCCTAAGATCATACATCAGAAGAAAGACTGAAAGATATTGTGATGGGCTGTTTGTTACATACATGCAGGTCTAGCAAACCCCCACAACTATCCAACCTACAAGTTTAGAAGGATGAACTTGAAACAAAGGAGCAGAAAAAATATTCTGTAAAATTAAATAACAGGAATCTTTTTGTTTTACTCTTGGCATAGTGAGGAATAGAACTTTACGGTTCTGAAATCCAGGGGAAAGTGAAGATAAGATGGCAACAGGCAGCTGACCAGGGCTTGGGAAATTTATGACTGTGATATAGTCCCCTTTAGAAAAAACAACCGAGGAACCAAGGAACATGGAAATCTGTTATCCAGTTTAAAGCTGTTTTCTGCTCTGTGAGGTAATGTCTTTTTGTCATCCTCAAACCTGAGCAATTATCTGCTACAAGCCTTAGTGTTGTATTTGTGAGGAATGAAGCAAGAGGGCTGTGTCCACTCTTGGGGTAAAGCAGTGAAGACAGAAGGCAAGCCGGCAGGAAGTGGACATGACCAGTCTGACAGGGAATTGAACTGTATGCAGCAAATGGGAAGGAAAAGTGATAAGTAATGTCAAGGAATGTCAAGTGACAAGGGCATGTCAGCATTCTTTACCCTGGGAATTCTTACAAATACTGAGATTACAAGGGATAAACAGTGTGGTTTTATCATGTATGCTGAACTCTTCATTATAAATTGTCCCTCTTTATCTATTTATTTAAGAAGTGTCTCTTATAAGCAGTATATGGTTGGTGGTTTTTTCCCACCAGTTTGACTTTCATTGTCTTTGAACTGGAATAGTCTACTTGCATTCATTGTAATTACTGATACATTTGGATTTATTTTTACTACCTTGCTTTTGTTTCTCTATTCTGTCCCCCTGCTTTATTCCTCATTTTCTTCCTTTTCTTGCTTCTTATGGTTTAATCAATTTTTTAAATTATGGAATTTTTCCATACACTATAACTCCTGTCTCCTCAGTAGAGTAATGCTGGAAAACAAAAAATAGAACCGATAAACAAACAAAAAACTGCACAAACTTCAGCCCTGCTTTTAAGAAGCTTTCTGATTTTATTTTTATTTTTATTTTATTTATTTATTTTGCCTCTGTCTAGTGCAACTGAATAATTTGGCAAATGTTTTAAGGAGAAAACTCTTTGTATGTCAGGCTCAGTTCTCTAGTCCTCTTTTTTCACTGAGTTCTTGGCTCCAGAAGCACCCAATGTTATTTGTCCGGTCCCAGAAGCCTTTGCTTATTTCTCTGTCTCCTAGCAGTGGCATTCTTCTCAAACAAAATTCAGATTCTTGGCCTTCTGCTGCACACACAGAATTGGCAAAAGCCTCAGAAGATAGTTGGCTGTAACTGCCAGCTTATCTCTCCTTTTAATCTTGGTTCCTCATCCTCAAAGTTTTAACAGTGTTCCCCAACCCTTAATTTTTTTTTTTGTATTTTAATCTGCTTTTTCTGCTTATTCTCAAGTGACAACATTGGACTGCCACAAACTACTCCATTCCATGACAAGTGCAAGTCCCTAGCTATTTGAGTTACGCATAAGCGAAAGCATGGCTCCAGAAGCCTGGGGGGCTGTAAGTCATTCGGGCTTCATTCATGTGACCAGAGAGTTTATTATCTAAACCATAAAACTTTTGAGAATGAAGAATCTTGTTAATAATTAGGCCAGAGTAATAGGTGAACACTGAGATATGGTCACACCAGGTATTATGCTTTTATATAGTTCCTCCTCCTTTGTTCCTTCTCAAATACAAATCTGTTCTACCACTGCCTCATTCCGGGTAAATGCAAGGTATACTGGTGACAGTTTGAAATTTTGCTGGCCCACAGACACATACTAGATCTGGTGATATAATTTTGTTCCTAAAAAAGAAAGAAAGCTAAAACTGAAGGTTTGCTACCAACAGACTTTAAAATATGAAATTGTAAAGGATATACTTTGAACACAGGAATTTGAATCCAAATGATAGGTCTGAGATTCAAGTAGAATTGAAGAGCAAAGAGCATGATAAGTATGGGGGTAATGCTAAATAAATATTAACTATACATAATGATAATAATATCTTGTAATACTAAGAAAAATAAGCTACAACTAAATGCATGACAAAAATAGCCCATAAGTCTGGAAAGGTGATGATAGAAATGTGAGTTCCCAAAGGCCGTGTATTGGTCGGGAAGGGGATAAAAATATCTGAATTTGGGCGGCCTGTTGGTTCAGTTGGTTGGAACACGGTGCTTGTGGCACTGAGGTTGCCGGTTCGATTCCTGCATGGGCTGGTGGACTGTGCCCTCCACAGCTAGATTGAAGGAGACTTGGCTTGGAACTTGGCTGTGCCCTCCACAACTGGATTGAGGGTGGCAACTCGTTTGGAGCTGATGGTTCCTGTAGGAGCACACTATTCCCCAATAAAATTTCTTAAAAACAAACAAACAAACAAACAGACAAACAAACAAGACCCTGAATTTTAGGCTCTGATACATTAAATATGCATATTACATTTTCCAGGAGGATTTTCAAATTGGGCACATAACTAATTTCCAAACTATTGGAAGAGAAAAATAGAATGAGAATAAAAGAATAACCTATACAATAGAAATAAAGAAAGGAGAGAGAATAAAACATGGGAAAGGCAAGATAAAGAGAAAAGACAAAATGTAATAGATTTAACCCAAATATATCAATAATATCATTACATGAATTAAATGCTCTAACCCAAGAACTAATATTATGAGACTTGAAAAGAAAACATCCATCTATATGCTGTTTTTAAGAGACATATACAAAATCTATAAATTAAAATTTAAAGATAGAAAAATATATGCTGGTAAATCCTAATCAATAGAAAGCTGATATTACTTCATTCATGTTATGCTTTAAGATAAAAAGTACACTTAAAGATAAAGAAGGTTACTGAATAATGACAAAATATTCAATTCACTGGAAAGAAATATATCTAAACTAACAAACACCTATTAACACAGTCCAAAGTATATAAAACAAAAATAAATAAGAATTACAGGGGGAAATACACATATCTATCATTCTTGTGAGAAAATGAATACATATATCTTAGCAATTATTGTTAAACAGAAAAAACATTAGTAAGAATACAGAAATTTTGGGTGACACAATCAATAAACTGGTTTATATGGATATATAAATTGTACTTCATCTAAGAATGGAGATTACATACTCTTTTCAAGCACACATAGAACATTTACAAAATTAAACATATTCTTGTTCATAAAGTAAGTTGCAGAACAATTTAAATTGATGTCACTGAATATATTAGAGTAGGGAATTCCAGAGATCCATCCTTCCACAAAAGCAGCTAATAAGCTGGCAAAAACTGTTAGAATGAAATTTCACATGACCCTGCAATCTAGTAAAACTTTACAACCATGGAAAGCTTAATGAAGAAAGAAGCTGATATACTGCAGTAAGAGAGTTCTGTGTTTTGGGGTTTTTTTTTAAGATTTTTATTGGGGAATTGGGGGATGGGAACAGCGTGGGAAATTGGGGGAAGGGGAACAGACAAGTTGCTCTCCTTTTGTTCTTCAGTCTAGTTGTGGAGGACGTTGCTTCACTGGTCCAAGTTGGCACCAACATTGCGCTCTTCCCAGGCGAGGCAGATCAGTCGCCGGTCACTGGAAGGTCACTGACGGCAGCTGCTGGCCGCTCACGCTGGCTGCTGGCTACACACGGTAGCCCATGGCAACCCACTGCCACAGGGGCTGCAGCCTACGCTGTCGCCAGTGACTCACAGCAGCCCAGCTCCAGGTTGAGCTGTTGTTCAGCATCTTAGCTGTGGAGGGCAGCGTCACTGGCTCTCATATGTAGAATCCGAACCGGGACCCTCTGGCATCCCACGCCAGCTCTTAACCAATGCGCCACTCCGCCGGCCCTGTGGTATTTTAAGTTGCCCACTTGCTATCCCCTCTTCTCTCTGATCAATAGCAACCATGAAGATGGCAGCCTGCACACCTGATGCAGGTGCTAGTGCCAAAGGGAGCAAGAAGGACCTTCTTCTCAAAGAATTGTAGTTGTGTATTTTGACCTGTCTGGGGCCTCTTTAAAGGACTTGTGCAAGGGCTTGCCTTTGTTTTATTTGATTTGAAGTGTTCCCAGGATTGGAGTGGCTTCCTACACAGTGGTTGCCAAAAGCATTTAAAGGCAAAAGTATTGGTTGCAGCAGCCTGTGGTGAGGGTTAAAACAATCAGAATAAGCAATAAACTGATTTTTTTAAATGCCTGGGGAGAAGAAGTTGAGAAAGGAGGTACAAGGGAGAGTAAGGGCTTATATTCTCATGTGTACTGGGGAATCAAGAAACCAATGCTTGTACCAAAGGCTGGACACATGTTCAGAACAGGCCTGAGAAGATTCTACACTTTCACCTCCACTGACCTTCAGCCTCCATGCTAGCATGAAGGGAAGGCTATAGTATAGTTATAAATGGCCTGGCTAAGCATTAAAGGCATGCCCAACATAGAATCAATTTGCAAAACTTGGGAGAGTAATTTTTTTTCTTCTAATTTTGGATGTAGTTGCTTAAGGAAATCACTTTTATAGCACTAGCTAACCACTAAGCTAATGGAACACAGACTTCAATGGCCACACACAACAAAGTATATAGATTATATGAAAATACTTTAGAAAAGTCACTAAAGAGACATCAACAACTCACAACAAGCAAGAGCAACAAACCCTGGGAATGGGGAGAATTGAATTTCCAGATTTGCCATGTTATAATATTCAACATATTCATGTGTTTTCAACACAAAATTATGAGGCATGCAAAGAAACAAAGTGTAATAGGATACAAAGAAATTGACAGAAACCATCCTTGAGGAAAATCAGACATTAGGACTTACTGGACACAGACTTTAAATCAATGGCCTTAAATATGTTCAAACAGCTATAGGCAACCAGGACAATCATGTCTCACCAAATAGAGAATATCAATAAACAGAAAAATTACAAAAAGGAACCAAGTAGAAATTCTGGAGTTGAAAACTAAAGTACTGAAATGAAAAATTCACTAGAGGAGTTCAATAGCAAATTTGAGCAGTGAGAAGAATCAGTGATAGGTCAATTAAGATTGTTCAGTTCAGGGCCGGCTGGGTGGCTCAGTTGGTTCAAGTGCGAACTCTGAGCAACAGGGTCGCCAGTTCGATTCCCACATAGGCCAGTGAGCTGCACTTGAGCTGAGCTGCTGCTGAGCTGCCAACAGCAGGATGGCTCAGCTGGTGAGAGCATGTGCTCCTAACAACAAAGTTGTCAGTTCAATTCCCGCATGGGATGGTGGGCTGCGCACCCCGCAACTAGATTGAAAGCAGTGACTGGACTTGGAGCTGAGCTGCACCCTCCACAACTAAGATTGAAGGACAGCAACTTGACTTATAGCTGATGGGTCCTGGAAAAACACAATGCTCCCTTCTCCAATTTCCCAACACTGTTCCCTTCCCCAATTTTCCAATAAAAATCTTTAAAAAAAAAGAAAAAAAGATTGTCTGGTCTGAGGAGCAGAAAGACAAAAGAATGAAGAATAATGATCAGAGACTAAGAGAACTGTGGGACACCATCAAGGATACCAACATATGCATAATAGGAGTCCCAGAAGGAAAGAAGAGACAGAAATAGACAGAATATTTGAAAAACTAATGGTTAAAAACATCATAAGTTTGATGAAAGATAAGCATCTGTACATCCAAGACACTCAATGACATTCAAGCAGGATAAACTCAGAGATCCACACTAAGATACAGTATAGCCAAACTGTCAAAAGATAAAGACAAAGAAAGACTCTTGAAAGCAGCAAGAGCAAAGTTTCTCATCATGTATAAAGTATCCTCAATAATATTAACAGTCAGTTTCTCTTCAGAAACCATGGAGGCTGGAAGGTAGTTAGATGTTATGAGGTTGGACAATTAAGTTCTTGAAATCATCCTAGAAAAAGTGCTACATATCCCATTGCTGAATATCACTACCATCACCTTTGAAGTACTCCCCTTGGGAAGCTATGCTCTGACACCAGCACCTAGTCCACCTTTCAAAGCAATTTTGGAACTCTTTTTCTGGAATGGCCATCAGAGCTGTCATTGTATTACCCTTAATGTCCTGGATGCCATAAAAATACCTCCCTTTCAATATTTCCTTTATCTTTGGGTAAAGAAATAAGTCATTGGGGGTCAGATCTGGTGAGTAGGAGGTGTGTTCCAATACAGTTATTTGCTTACTGGCTAAAAAGTCCCTCACAGACAGTGAGTGCCATGAGAACTGGTGCACTGTGATGTAAGAGCCATGAATTGTTGTTGAAAATTCAGGTCATCTAACTTTTTCACACAGCCTTTATAACACTTCCAAAGAGTAAACTTGGTTAACTGTTTGTCCAGTTGGTACAAATTCAGAATGAATAATCACTCTGATATCAAAAAAGGTTAGCGACACTATTGCAACAAGTTCACAAACTAAATTGTCAGACCTTGTATATCTAAAGTGCTGAAAGAAAAACACCATCAATCAAGAATTCTATATCTGGCAAAAATGAAGACAAAATTACGACATTCTCAGGTATACAATTAAAGGGAGTACATCAATAGTAGATCAGTCCTGCAAGAAATTCTTAGCTGAGTCTTTTACTCTTAAATGAAAGGACTATAGACAGTACCTTGAAGCCATATGAAAAAATAAAGAACAATGTTAAAAGATAGTTACATTGGTATATATAAAAGCTGATGTTATATATTTGTGGTTTGTAACTCTTCTCTTTTTTTCTACATAATTTAAAAGAAAGATACAAAAAACAATAATTATAAATCTATGTTGATGGGTACACAATGTAAAAACATGTAATTTGTGACAAAAACATTAAAAAGAGCTGAACAACTGGATTTCTATCACATACCTAAGCAAAAATGGGGTTCATTGGAAGTATTCGTATATTGGGTGACTCACAGACTTGAGGGGAAATTTGTAGAATGCAGTTTAGAAAGAACCAGATCTGGGAACGAGGAACTTTTAGGGTAGGGTGAGGGTAGGAGCTCTGCAAGACACACCTGCTTAGAGGAATTCATTCTGCCATTTTTCATTTTAAAATTTTACTGAAGATTCAAAGTCCAAGGGAAGAGAATTAAATTGGTCAATTTTAGAAAGGGTGACAACTTCATTGGGAAAGGTAATTTTTCCAAAGTAAAATAGGGATCTGTCACCCAAAGATATGGAAATGGTTCTTGGACAGAAAATAAACCTAACAAACCTACAAACAAAAAAAATCAGCTACCCTTCAGCCAGCCGAGAGGCTCAGTTGGTTAAGAGCTTGCTCAAGAGTGTGAGCTCTGAGCAACAGGGTCGCCAGTTCGATTCCCGGCCCAAGCTGAGCTGACACTGAGCTGTCAACATGTGTCAGGATGGCTCAGCTAAAAAAATAAATAAATAAAATCAGCTACCTTTGCAGTCCCTATTGCTAGGTATTTTCTCTAGCATCCTACTCTGAATCCATCCTAGATTTCTCTGGGAAAACAGTATCCATTCCTCCTTCCCGAGAATTTCAGTTCCATCTCTAAGTAGAACTTTTTCCTTCGGATGCAAATATAAGTTTTAATGAACTTTTTTTTTAAAGATTTTTATTGGGGAATTGGGGGGATGGGCACAGTGCTGGGGAATTGGGGGGATGGGAACAGTGCTGGGGAATTGGGGGAAGGGGAACAGACAAGTTGATGTCATTTTGTTCTTCAGTCTAGTTGTGGAGGACGTTGCTTCACTGCCCAAGTTGGCACCATCATTGTGCTCTTCCCGGGTGAGGCAGATCAGTCGCCGGCTTCTGGACGGCTGCTCACAGCGGCTGCTGGCCGCTCACGCTGGCCGCTGTCTACATACCGTAGCCCATGGCAACCCACTGCCACAGGGGCTGCAGCCTACGCCTTTGCCAGCGACTCACAGCAGCCCAGCTCCAGGTTGAGCTGTTGTTCAGCATCTTAGCTGTAGAGGGCAGTCACTGGCCCTCTTAATGAACTTTTAACTCCCTTCTTTGACCTGATGAACCTGTCTTAGCATCCTCTGTATCCAGGACAGCTCCCCAAGTGACCCCTCCATCCTCATGGTCCCTTCCACTTTCCATAAGAAGTGAATAAAAAGCCATGACATTCTCTTTCTACTCTGTCTACTCTTCCTTCTCCTTTCCATTCTGTCTTCCTCCCAAGGAATGTTGTCTGGGCCTGGTCCATTCTCCTGAATGGCCTAAGCTCCATTATAAGTATCATGGCTGCCATTTATTGGGCACCTACTGTGTACCTGGGGTTTTATACACATTATTTTATTTAATTGACATCAGAGCCTCAATGAAGTTCTCATTACACAGGTAGAAAAATTAAGACTCAGAGAGGTTAAGTGGCTGATGCAAGGTCACATATCTGGTTAGTGAAGCTCATATGAGCCCCAGTCCACCTGATTCCAAAACTTGTGTTCTTTTCATAGAACTGTGGGATCTATGCTGCCTCCAATATAGGGGCACAGAAGATGGAGGAGAGATAAGAGAGTCTACTCAGGCTTCTTGCCAGGTCTTTGTTTCGAAAGAGCATTTTAGACAAAGCAAAGGGATGTGAAAATATAAACAGAGCTACAAATTTAGGAAATCCCCATCTTGATTGATTGCTTTAATCTCAACATTTCAGGTTGAAGTTATACACAGTGACCTTTCTTCCATATTTTTGGGTATTTGAGGATTTAGCCTTCTGCCCAGTTCAGCTTGCCAATAGGAAATAGAAAATTTAAATGAAAAAGATTCAAGAAATAACTCTGCAGATTTACTCAGAGACATGATGCATGCTCCTTGAGTAATGTGCTTAATCAGGTTTGGTTTATCAGTAGTCTTCTTTGCTATGAACCAAAAGAAATAAACAGCTTGTGGGCATTTTGGGGAGGAAATACAGAGGCCAGAGAAGAGGAATGATTAAGTTGACTCTAAATGTTGGTTCTGTGTCATAACCTGCTATCTCTATTTTATTCAGTAAGTTTACAAAGGGTTTTGATAGAGTCAGAAAAAAATACATCATTGGAGAATTATCTAGAGAACCCTAAGAAGTCACCTGTAAGAAGAGACGATGGTGGGCCTTATTCTCAGGCCATCTTTTTTTTTCATTCTATATATTCTCACAGGGTCATTTTAGCCATGGATATGGATAAATGACTCCCGAATCCATATCAAAATCTAGAACTCTCCCCTAAATATCTTTTCACATATCCAACTGTTTACTGAACATCTGACTTGGATGGCCAACGGACCCCAAATGGAAGTTGTGTCCCTGCTGCTCTGCTCCTGTTCCTTGTTTCATGTTCCAGTGAATGGAAGCCTTATCCATTCAGTTGCACAAATAAGAAACCTAGGCAGTGTCCTTGGATTCTTATCTTCCCTAACTGTTCTCTACCCATCCCACCCTGAATCTAATCAATAGCCAAACTTATCAACTCTATCTTCCAAATATCTCTGGAATCCACATGCTTCTCTCTGTCAGTAGCTCAACTGAGCTAGAGAAAGCTGAGCTGTCATGTGTTGATTAGCTGATTAAAAATCAGCCAAAATGAAAGTAACAGTTGAGTCTTTAATCACTTACAAAATAGCACAGGGAAGAGGCTGAAACCAGGGAAAGTGTCAGCTCCCTCCATTTCATTTTCCACCATGAAAGAGTGTGAGGATTGGGTTGACTCACTGTTGAGGGAGTCTGGAACAAAAGGCTCCTGCAGTTTTATGGACTTTAGGGTCAAAGGACAGAAAGAAGGGGAGGGCTAGGAGTGGAAAAATACTGAGCACTATGTCAGATTGGGGAAAGTATCTTCCAGGTCCCCTGATGTGCCCTCCAAATAGAGATGCCTGGGATAGGAATGCAGATGTATAGAAGAGCATGGCTGGCCAGGGGGTCTGGAGTCCTTTACTGCAACTCCTTTTAGAGACTGCAGTGCACTGGCTGTGCACCAAGTCTGTGGTGGGAGGGCAGCTTTTCCCCATGAGGCCTCCCTGGTAAAGCTTTTGTAATTGCCTAGGGTTGGGCCTGAAAATCACATTTTGGATCCCTTTTGTTTCTTTTTCTTGCCTGATTGCTCTCGTATATACGTATTACATTTTCTTATTTTAATCCAGTTTTACTGACATATAGTTAATATATTACATTGCATAAATTTAAGGTGTACAATTGAAAAAAGAAGAATCTGGAATCCCTTATAATTTCACATGAATTTTAGAATCAGCTTATCACTTCCTGCAATGAAGTCAGCTGAGATTTTGATAAGAATTGCGTTGAAGCTGTAGATCAATTTGTAAGAATGGTGCATTTTAATACTAAGTCCTATGATATATGAACATGGGATATATTTCCATTTCTTTAGATCTTTAATTTCTTTCAATAATATTTTATAGTTTCACAAATGTAAATTTTGAGCTTCTTTTGTTCAACTTGTTTTTAAGTAATTTAGTTTCTTTAATACCTGGAAATGAAATTGCTTTCTTGTTCGTTCATTGCTTCTACATAGAAATACCATTGATTTTTATATATTAATCTAGTATCTGGCAACCTTCCTGTACTCATTTATCAGTTCTAATAGTTTTTTAGTGGATTCTTTGGGATTTTCTATATACACAACCATGTCATATAAAAATAGAGATAGTTTTATTTCTTCCTCTAATCAGGAAGCCTTTTATTTCATTTTTTTCTTCACTTTCTTAATAACTTTTGATGAACAGAAAATTTTAATTGTCTAATTTTTCAGTATTTTTCTTTTGTTTATATTTTATGACCTATCTAAGACTCTTTGTCTACTCTAAGGTTTTCAAGATAGTCTACAGTTTTGTTTTGTTTTGTTTCCCCTAGAAGTTTATACTTTTAACTTTCAAAACTAGGTCGATTTTCCAGGTCAAATTAATATTTTTCCCACTGGTGGGACATGGAATCAAAGCTCAGATTTTTTTCCAGAGATACCCAGTTGTTTCAAATATAAAACCATTTAAAGTTTATGTTTAATGATGTTTATATTATATTCCATTTCAGTAATATATACCTAATCATAAATATTGTAAATACAAGAAGGAGAAAAGATATTACATTTATGCATGAAATAAGGTTTTTCTCATCTCTGTGCATCTATCTGGGTTCATTTTCCTTCTGTTTGAAGAAGTCTCTTTACTATATCCTTTAGCAATAAAAGATTCTCAAGGTTTTTACTTATCTGAAAATGTCTTTATCTGGTGGATTAGTCAGGGTTCTCCAGAGTATGTATTTATAAGTAATTGACTCATGTGGTTACGCAGACTGAGAAATCTCAAGATCTGCAATGCCGACTGAGAAGTCCCAGCTGGAGACCAGATGTATGGAGAACCAGACATGTAGTTTCAGCCTGAGTCCAAAGGCCTGAGAACCAGGAGAGCAGGTGGTGTAAGTTCCACTCAAAAAGCTAACAGCTTCAAGATCCAAGAGGATCCAATGTTCAGCCCAAATCAGAAGACTGGAAAAGACATGTCCCAGCTCAACAGTCAAGCAGGAGTTACCTCTTAGAAGCCTTTTTGTTCTGTTCACACCTTCAAATGATTGGATGAGGTCCTTTCACTTTAGGAATGGCAATCTGTTTTACTCAGTCTACTGATTCAAATGTGAATCTTATTCAGAAACATACCCAGAATAACATTTGGTCAAATACTTGGGAACCTTGTGGCCCAGTCAAGTTGACACAAAATTAACCACCATATATGGTCTTCCTTTTTGAAGGATATTTTCTTTAGACATAGAATTTCTGGTTTGACAATTAGTTTCCTTTAGCACATAAAAAATTGTATTTCCATGGTTTCCTGACTTTGATTCTTTCTTTTGAGAGGTCTTCTGTCATACGGATTTTTGTCACTGGCATAATCTTTGAGATTTACCCATATTGTTTCATATATTCATAGTTTGTTCATTTCTGTTGCTGAGTAGTATTCATGGTATAGATGAACCAAAATTTGTTTTCCCACTCACTAATTATTATTTGGATAATTTCCACAGTTCAGCAATTATGAATAAAGCACCTTACCATATACTTATTGGTCATTTAGATATGTTCTTTTTTGAAATGCCTAGTCAATCTTTTGCCCATTTTTCTATTTGTCTTTTCTTTATGACTTGTAACAGTTATATATATATATATATATATATATATATATATATATATATATATTAAGCACAAATATACTGGGGGTGCCAAAAAAAATGTATACAAGTGGACACTTTGGTCAACGTTGCTCAAGCAGTAGTTCACCATAATCAGAAGTATCTGCACACTGATTGTAACCACTTTGAGCACCTCTTGTAATTGCAGAAGTCAAACATAACTTGAACTCATCTTTTTTTATCAGTATATATGGAGTATTAAAATTTTAATACAGTTTTTTCCTTTCTTAAAATGTGTATACATTTTTTTGGCACCCTCTTCAAATCTTTTTTTTTTTATTGTTAGTTTCAGGTGTACAGAACAATGCAATAGTTACCCTTTTCACCCTCACAAAGTAACAACTCCCCTCCCCATCTATTGCCCTCCCACCCCCGATGTCATGTTTATCTATTACAATTCCATTGAATCTGTTCCCGCTCTCTACTCCATGTCCCGAGACTATATGTATATATAATTATAGTTGACATACAATATTATACAACATCAGCTTCAGAAATACAATGCGGTGGTCAGGCCTCTACATCAACTATGAAGTGGACTCCCCAACAGGACATTTGTCCATCTGGCCCCCTAAGAAATATTTACAACATTATTGATTGTATTCCTTGGACTGTCTTTTTCTATCCTTGAGGCCATATTGCAATTACCAATTTGTATTGTCTCATCCCTTCCCCTCTCCTTCATCCCCACCCCCTCCCAACTAACAACCCTCAGTTCTTCCTCTGTGTCTCTGAGACTATCTCCATCCACTTCTCCCATCCATTCAGTTCCTTAGAACCCACGTATACCCTCTTCAAATCTAATATGTACATACTATATCTATATAGGTACAATATATACATATAATAGATTCTAAGTACAAATCTTGTTGGTAATATGCATTGTACTTATCTTCTCCTAACATGTTACTTGTATTTCCACTGTTTTTGATGAACAGGAGTTGATAATTTTTTTTTTTAAGATTTTTTATTGGGGAATTGGGAGATGGGAACAGCACTGGGGAATTGGGAGAAGGGGAACAGACAAGTTGCTGTCGTTTTGTTCTTCAGTCTAGTTATGGAGGACGTTGCTTCACTGGCCCAAGTTGGCACCATCATTGCGCTCTTCCTGGGCAAGGCAGATCAGTCGCTGGCTTCTGGATGGTCGCTCACGCTGGCTGCTGGCCGCTCACACTGGCTGCTGGCTATACACGGTAGCCCATGGCAACCCACTGCAGTGGGGGCTGCAGCCTACGCCGTAGCCCGCGACTCATGGCAGCTCAGCTCCAGGTTGAGCTGTTGTTCATCATCTTAGCTGTAGAGGGCAGTGTCACTGGCCCTCATATGTGGGATCCAAACAGGGGCCCTCTGGCGTCCCAAGCCAGCTCTTAACCAACGCGCCACTAGGCCGGCCCTAAAACCCACATTTTAAAACATTTGGGTTTTGTTATTCCAACGTTTTATTATGACCTGCCTAAGTTTGATTTTTAGGTATTCTATACGTTTGAGAGTTCATTGGGCTTCTTGAAACTATATCATTATGTCATTTGTCAGTGTGATTGATTGTGTAATTGTTCCCAATTATTTATTCCTTCATGTATCTATACATTTTGCCAGGTGATTTTACAGTTCCTCCCATTAAAGACAGAGTGTGCTTACCTGTCTTTTGATTTTGAGCTTGGCTATATGACTTGCTTTGGCCAATGACATGTTAGCAGACTTGACACAAGCAGAAACTAGAAATGTATTTGTACAACTGGGCTTGCTCTTTTGAACTTCTGCCATCACCATGAGAAAAAACATGTGACTGGGAGCCCACTGAACCAATGTGCAGCTTAGAATCAGGCCCGGTTGGCCCAGCTAAATATAAAGCATCATAGGTAGTTAACATTGGTTAAATGAATAAGTGAATGAGTACAAAAATGAAATTAGGGAGAATAGAAATGTCCTAAGAAGATCCTGGACCTGTCTGTATCTGTTTTCTCTCTATCCTTGCCCATCAATGAGTAATTGCTGGGTAAGGGCCCATAGGTGGAAATCAATTCTATGAATTATGAAAGTTTATTTTCTTCTAAAGTCTTAGATTAACATGGTCTTAACGTGACCACATCCTTGAGCTCTGTATGAAAAGAATTGTCTTAATCTGCCAAAGGGATGAAAGTTCATATTTGTTCCTGAATTACATTGATTTAATAATTGCCAGGTTTTGCCACAACTTATGAAAACAGGAAATGACCTGTCTGCTATAAGGTATGCAATTTAGGTACAATTTAGCAAGGTGGAGAAATGAGTGCTGGAGGCTGTGGAATTAAGGCTTTATTCTACATATGAATATGACCTGCTAAATATGACCATAGTGCAAAAAACTTGGATTCACTTCTTAAAAGGATTAGAAGTTCATATTTGTTCCTAAATTATGTACCAATGGGCTAACTGCCAAGGATAGTAGACAACTTAGAAAGCAGAAAACACCCCACTCACTTTATAGCAAAGAGCCCCAACCTAAGGTCCTTGGTCCCTAAAGTCATGGAGGCGTATCTGGCATGCACAAGACAGGTTTAAGTGTCATTGTTCCTACTCCCTTTACACACCCTCTCTTAAGTCTACCAGGTAGCATTGTAGTAACCAGACACTTCCACTTGGCGGAAGAACTGACCATTTGGAAGAAGTTCTGTGTCTTGGGAGCATTCGTAATGAAGGGGGCAGGGGGTGGGAAGGGGGTAATGGGGCAGGAGAACTATGGCAGCAATGATGTAGTCAAATTGAAAGGGTCATAGGACATCAGTGAGAAAAGTGGACTTTTTAACGCATCCGGGCAACTCAAAACCTCAGCTTATGTTGTGTTTGTTGTGTTTTCTAAGCAGCTGAGTTGAGGGTCTGCCCAGTACTAGCAGTAATCACAGCCTGGTCTGTCAGAGGAAGGAAGCCTTTGACAAGGGACTTCATTCAGTTCTTTGATTGAGTAGTCTAGATCCTATGGTGTTAAATGGAAAATCACCATATGTGGAGAAAATTTTAATGTCATTCAACCACTACCATTCAAATCACTATCATCATTGCCTCTATTCCTTTACTCATTCATTTATTTTTTAATGTCATCTTTTTTAAACCAAGTACCAAATAATGTGCTAACACTGGATAGTTAAGAGCAAATAAGCATCCAGAAACCGAAATCCAGTGTAAATTCAAAATAAGCAGACTGGGGTATGAGACTTGTTCAAGAAAAAGCAGGTTCTCTGTGACTTACTAATGGTAGATAATTGGTCAACTCATTGGGTCGTTAGGAAAGTCATGACACATTTTTGCATTGAAAAACATAGAAAAATACGTCATGACTTGCCTGACGACCCAATAGTAACCTCTCCATGACTCAATAGACTCGTCTGGAAAATGGGCATAATAATATTACCTACCTCATAAGGAATTACCTACTTCATAGGAAGAAAATTGATTAATTTGAAATATGATGTTGGAGGAGAGCTCTGCAGATACCTTGGATGACCAGAAAGATGAACAAGTGGGTACTAGAGCAAAGTAAGCCTGAAACATCACTGGAGGCAAAATGACAAAACTGAAGCTGTCCCACTTCAGGCACATCACGAGAAGGCAGGAATTTTTGGAAAAGAAAATAATGCTGGGAAAAATAGAAGGCAGCAGGAAAAGAGGAAGACCAAGTATTAGATGGATTGACTCCATGAAAGAAGCCATAGGCTTGAGTCTAAAGGAACTGAACAGGGCTGTGAAGACAGGACATTGTAGATATTGCTCATTCATAGCATTGCCAGGAGTCGAAGCCAACTCAACAACACATGTCACACATGGGAATCAAATGAGTTAATACTTGTAAAGCACTTAAAATGATTCCTGACAGATCCTAACCACTCAACAAATGTTAGCTACTCTTATTATTCCCTCTCTGAATCATCCACACCAGATTCTCAAAGCTCAGTGCCTCAGTGGATTTCACTGTTAGGTTTATTATAGGTATCACAAGTCATTGTATCTCAAATTTGCATTACTAATGAAATTGAAGAGTGAACATTTTAGTTGCTTTTGTTGCAAACTTTTGGGGAGTAGCCGAATCTCCTTTGTGACTAACTCTCATGAGTTTTTCCTTATTCTCTATCTATATTATTTATGTTATATTATTTATGTAATATTTAATCTCATCTTTTTCTTAAGTAGATGAGACCTTTCTCAAAACAATAGTCATGAATTCATGACTTTGATGACCTAGAATTATTATTATTTTTTTACTGAAATGCATGAAAATAAACTAATCAGCATAACTATTAAAATAAAAACATCCATCCGTGGAATCACCTAAAATCATCTCAATGTACTACAGCCTCTTGGACTTTATAGGTTCTTTAGGGGTTTTATCTGTTCTAAATAATTGTCTGATGTATGAATCCTTAATCCATTAGCAATATGTGTTTATTATTGTGACATCCAGGGAGAATGCCAATGGGCCTCACGATTTCTTCCTGTGTTGGGGCAGAGAGTACACACTGTGTACTCTTTGTAAGCTAATCCCAACATCCAGCGTCTCTGATACCCACGTTCTCCCCTCTATACACCATTTCTTAGGCAATTTGAATGTCTTGACACTCCTAATTCATTGACTCATTCATCTTTTTAGCATTTACTAAATATCTTCTCTGTGCCAAGCATTGTTCTGAGTGCTGGGGCACAGATGAATGGTTTTGGCTCTTGAATAGTGCCCAGTCTAGAATAAAGACAACAATAGATTTTTATAAGGTGGTTTTCAAAATTGGGTCTGTGATTCCAGCATCCACTTTGGTGTTTCTGCAGGAAACAAGCAATCCCACCCACTTTACTAGTCTCAGACCAAAGAGAAAAGTAGAGAAGTAAATTATTAAAGTCTGGAGGCTTTAAGAAAAGGCTGGCACTGTTTTGCAATATTTCAAATAGATAAGTTGCTTCCCACTCCCAGCACCAAAGGGACTCCCAGGGCATTGGTTCCTATACTCCTGCCCTAAGGTGAGGTGCTCTAATCTCTCAAATCAGTCTGTTAAAAGATTTGCAGCAAGGTATAAGTGTAGGTGAGTTTTAAAAACAATTATGTCCCAACCTAGAAACCTCGTAAGATACTGAGAGAACCCAGTTGGAGCACTTACCTATTGTTACAATAGGCTCTATAATCAGCCCCCCAAAACTCAGTGGCTCAAAACAACCACTTATTTCAACTCTGTGGGTTTGGCAGTGTGGTTTTACTGATTTTGGCAGTGCTTCTGTCACAGCTGGGACTCATTTGCCTATTGAGTGGTTGATAGGCCTTTGACTGATCTAGGATGGCCTTGGCTGGGAAGAATGGCTCTGCTCCATGTGTCTCATCCTCCAAAAGGGTAGCTCCAACGTGTTCCCATGGTAAAGGCAGAGAAGCAAGAGAGAGAGAGAGAGCAGATGTGTGTAAAGCCTTTGAGGCCTAGGCTTAGAGCTAGTACAGACAATTCTGATGCTTGGACAAGTCATAGACCAGCCCAGATTCAAGGGGTGGAGAAATAGATTCCACTTTTGTATGAGAGTGACTGCAACATCATATTGCAAAGAATGTAAGTATAAGGAAGGAAAACAGAGGCATATTTGTAATGCTCATCAGTCTCCCAGCTTTTTGCAAAACAGCGCTAATTTCCTATTGTACTCATTGCTGTGACGAAGAGGAAGAATAACTAAAGCCACACTAACCTCAGTGATAAGGTGCCAGTCATGTACCAAAAAATACACATCCAGTGACCCCAGGGAGGACAACAAAGCATTGTTACTGTTTGGCTGAGGACACACAAAATATCCTTGAGGACACCCTGAAAAAACTAGGAGCACTCAGGAAGACAATAAACATGATGGTCAATCCACTAAGTTTAACCAGAAGACACTGGCAGAATATTTTTAAAATTTTTAATATAGTCTTTCTTTTGTTTGCTATTTCCTCATGTCTTCCTCCCTTCCCTTCTTGCCATCCTCCCTGCCCCTTCCCACCCCACTTCCCACACACATTTTAAGGAGTCTACTTCTTGATTTGGTTTCTAAAAGTCAAAGTCCAAAACCAAAACAAAGTGTTTAGGGAAAACAGCAAAATTAATAAAAGTGGGGACTAGAACAGGATCCCTCAGGAACAGGAGGAGAGAGAGAAGGGAGTCGATGTGAGTTGAAAGGCAGGTGGATCTGTGCCCAATATCTGGGCAGAATACCTGGCCAGCAAACAGCACACACCTATATAAGAGGCTAAAGATAGAGGTCACAGAAAGTTTGAGACGCCAAGTTTGTCAGGGAAACAGCAGGGAGAGCTGACCTCCTGGAGGGGGCCATACAGGGTTTTTTGTTTTGTTTTTTTGGTTTTTTTTTAAAGATTTTTATTGGGGAATTGGGGGTATGGGAACAGCGCTGGGGAATTGGGACAAGAGGAACAGACAAGTTGCTGTCGTTTTGTTCTTCAGTCTAGTTGTGAAGGACTTTTGCTTCACTGGCCCAACTTGACACCATCATTGCGCTCTTCCCAGGTGAGGCAGATCAGTCGCCGGCTTCTGGACAGCCGCTCACGCTGGCTGCTGGCCGCTCATGCTGACTGCTGGCTACACATGGTAGCCCATGGCAACCCATTGCCACAGGAGCTGCAGCCTACGCTGCAGTCCCCGGCGACTCACAGCAGCCCAGCTCCAGATTGAGCTGTTGTTCAGCATCTTAGCTGTGGAGGGCAGTGTCACTGGACCTCACATGTGGGATCCGAACCGGGGCCTTCTGGCGTCCCAAGCCAGTTCTTAACCATCGCGCCACTCGGCTGGCCCTTTTTTTTGTTTGTTTTTTTTGACACTTTTTCATATCAGGTTTTCTTTTCTCTTCTTTATTTTTTAATTATTTCTTGTTTCAGTTACAGTTGGCATTCACTATTATATTTGTTTCAGATGTACAAAGTAGCAAGATACAAAATTAATATTCAAAAATTGGGAGCCATTTCCCTTTCATGTGCACAGGAGAGGTATTCAGTGGACGTCCGGTAAATGAAATAATATGGTTATTTATCATTATTATTATTAAGGTGAAATTCATGTAACATTAAGCTAAACTATAAATTTTAAGAAATTTTAAAAAATTGTGGCCAAATATACATAACATGAAATTTACCATCTTAACCATTTTTAAGTGTACACTTCAGTGGCATTTAAGTTCATTCACATTGTTGTGCAACCACCACTTCTATCTGGTTCCAAATCATTTTCATTATTCCAAAGGGAAACCTCCTACCCATTTAGTAGTTACTCCCCATTCCCCCTTCCCCCAGCCCTTGTCAGCCATCATTTCCTTTCTCTATGGATTTACCTATTCTCGATATTTCATATTAATGGGATCATACAATATGTGACCTTTTGTGTCTGGCTGCTTTCACTTAGCATAATGTTTTCAAGGTTCATCTGCATTGTGGCATGTATGAGTACTTGGTTTATATATTGGGTTGTCAGAAAAGTCATGACGCATGTTTGCAACAGATGGCACTAGTTCATTTTTGGAAGTACTAGAGTCATTCGCATCTATGTTATTGCTATGTCATTTGACAGCTGACAGTTCTAGCTTCATTCTAAAACAAAATTGAGCGATTTGGTTGAGTTTTGGAGATTTTACAACAAGTTGAAGATGAAAGGCCAAACTGTGCATTTTTGCCATATTTTACTGTTTTACTTCCATAAAGGGAAGAACGCGTGTCAAGCTTGTGAAAAGTCGTATAAAGTTTACAGTGACAATGCTCTACAAGAATGTCAGTGCCAACGATGGTTCACGAAATTCGGTGCTGGTGATTTTGATCTCAATGACACTCCTTGGTCAGAGATGTCCACCGAGGTTGATGACGACAAAATAAAGGCACTGATTGAATTAAACAAGGTCTGACAAGTTCGTGAACTTAATGCAAAAATGTTGCTAACCTTTTTTTGAAATCAGAGGGATTATTCATTATGAATTTGTATCAACTGGACAAACAGTAACCAAGTTTACTATTTGGAAGTGCTGAAAAGGCTGCGTGAAAAAGTTAGACGACCTGAACTTTTCACCAACAATTCATGGCTCTTGCATCATGACAATGCACCAGCTCACATGGCATTGTCTGTGAGGGAGTTTTTAGCCAGTAAACAAATAACTGTATTGGAACACTCTCCCTACTCACCTGATCTGGCCCCCAATGACTTCTTTCTTTACCTAAAGATAAAGGAAATATTGAAAGGAAGACGTTTTTATGACATTCAGGACATCAAGGGTAATATGACAACAGCTCTGATGGCCATTCCAGAAAAAGAGTTCCAAAATTGCTTTGAAGGGTGGACTAGGCACTGGCGTTGGTGCATAGCTTCCCAAGGGGAGTACTTGGAAGGTGACCATAGCAATGAGGTATGTAGCACTTTTTCTAGGACGAGGTTGCAACCTTAATTGTCCAACCTCGTATTTCTGCAAATCCCAATCTGCCATAACCTTCTTCAGACTTAATTATTTTTTTAAATGTTTTTATTGGTAGATTAATACATACACAGAAAATGGCATAAAACAAATATGCCACTTAATGAATTATTTTAAGTCAAGCATCCCTTTAACTACCATCCATCAAAGGAGATAGAACTTTGCCAGCCATCCCAGAAGCTCCCCATTAGCTCTCTCCCAAACACAACCCCTAAACCTCATTAAGAATAATCACTGTTCTAACCTTTACAGTAATCCCTTCCTTGCTTTTATTTTAGCTTTATCACTCAAGTGTGCAGCTGTGTCCTCTAAATCTCCAATAATTTGTAGTTGGGATAATTGGAATCAAGTTTGATTTTTTAAGAGTGAAAACTACTTCACAGATGGTATTGTGCAGTAAGAGGCATATAATGACTGATTTGAGTTGTTAGCAGCCATTGGTGCTCAATGTTTAGATCTTTAATGCATTAGGTATGTAAAACGCTGTTCTCCAATTCTATGATTTATTCTTTATTTGTTAGCCATTATATCAAAAGAAACTTTCCCTCATCTGCTTTTTAGTCATCTAGTAGTAGAGTCTGTATTGTAAAGGCAGGATAAATGCTTGAGTTTAGCTCTTTATTTACAAATTTTCAAAATAATCAGTTGGTACTCTAGCATCTTCCAAACGTGAACTATTAAGTTTTTTTTTCATGATTATAAATGCATAGTTTTAACAATATTCAATGTTTCAATCTACTGCAGTTATTGTCCTTAGCGATGCTCGGCTTGTCAGATTTACTTCTGAACTGTTGATCAAGTGAAGCTTGAGTGGTTACTGGATTCTATCGGAACCTATGATTTACCTAGCTAAGTCTGGTTTGAGAGGTTCTTAAAACAAGCTTTTGTGCTTTCAGAATCTGCTGGCTGAGCATGGGCTCCTAGCTTAGCAAAAACATTCTGAACTGCTGCACGTCTTTTTAGGGTAGGGGCAGCTAGAAGGGTGATCCCATGACTACACCCACATGTCTTATCCATGCCTCTACCCACCTCCCTTCAGCATACTCAATATATGAGCTGAACAGCACCTGTGATCTGACCCAGAGGCAAAGGAAAAATGGAGTTCTCTCACCATTCTCTTATGAGCAGAAGGAGTGTGTGTGGGTCTCATGTCTTGGGAGATCTCCTTGTAGTTCTTTATTTTTCTACCCTGACCCAGATTCTCTCGTCTCCAAAGAGAAAGCCCCAGCTTAGACAACCCTCTTACCCCTGATCAAAGGAGAAATACAGAGAGTAATAGGAAACTTATAAAGACATAAAACAAAGCTAGTCACTCCCTGCCTCCCGACCTTGTATTGTGGAATATCTATTCCAAAGAAACTATGTTGTGCTTAAAAAACAAGGTGAAGTTATAGTACTGACTTGGCAATAGAAGTGTCTCAAAAATCTTAGTTAAGGGGCCAGCCAAGTGGCGTGATGGTTTAGAACTGGCTTGGGACGCCAGAGAGCCCCAGTTCGGATCCCACATATGAGGGCCGTGACACTGCCCTCTACAGCTAAGATGCTGAACAACAGCTCAACCTGGAGCTGGGCGATGGGTAGGCTGCAGCCCCTGCTGCAGTGGGTTGCCATGGGCTACCGTGTGTAGCCAGCAGCCAGCATGAGCGGCCAGCAGCCGCAGTGAGCG
>NW_017731779.1:941775-950449 GCF_001890085.2 Hipposideros armiger
CAACGTCCTCCACAACTAGACTGAAGAACAAAACGACAGCAACTTGTCTGTTCCCCTTCCCCCAATTCCCCAGCACTGTTCCCATCCCCCCAATTTCCCAATAAAAATCTTTTTTAAAAAAATCTTAGTTAAGTTTTTAAACTTCGATAACCTTAGAAATATAAAAGTTAAAAACTGGCAAAACTATTCCTTGAAAATTACTTAATTTTACACTTACTTAATTTTGGTGAACTTTGGGTAACAACTTTTTAAATTTTTGTTTCAGTCAATCAGAGGAACTGAAACCAAAAATTTTTAATTATTCAATTATATAAAAAAATTCACAAAACTATATAAAGTTGAAACACAGTTGAAATAATCAAATGTTCAAATGATGCTTTGGGGGGTTATCTCTGGGGAATAAGATTATGAAGACACTTTTATTTACTTATCTGCACTTTTAAAATCATTTTTAAAAATCAACATGTATGTTATTTGTAATAAAAATAGATTTACATTTTAAAATAAAAACAAGGTTTAAAGGGGGGAAAGAATAAAATTTTGGATATGAAATGGTGAATCTGCATCTATTATATAACTTACATATTACCCAGAAACATCTGAGCATTTGAAATTTCTATTAAGAAAAATAAGTTGTATTAACATTTTCAATCAAGAGCACTCTGGGCTATTGGAGGTGATTAGAAGTCAAAAGAGAAATATTATAAAAACAGAGAAAAGTAAAATAATCATGGTCTTTAGGAATTTACAAGCTAATTTTAAAAACTAATATAGTTCATGTGTTTAGAAGCATGCAGGCCTGGGTTTAAATCATTATTTACCCACTTACTACTCTTTGATCTTAGGCAAGTCACTATTTGAAGACTTTGTTTCCTCATCTGTACAATAGAAATCTTATTTTCTTCATAGAGTTAGAATGAAAATTAAGTAAAGCAATACAGACAAAGCTTCAAGGACAGTGTATGATAAATTCTTGAAAACTTCATTTATCTGAAGATGTTTAAACTTTTTTATATTGTGGTTAAATATCCATAACATAAAATATACCATTTTAACTATTTTAAGTATATAATTCAGTACTATTAAATACATTCACAGTGTTATACAACCATTACCACTATTCATTTCTCGAAGTTTTTCATCATGCCAAACAAAAGCTCTGTATTCACTAAACAATAATTCCCATTTCCCCTGTCTTCCAGGCCCTGATAACCTCTATTATACTTCTGTGTTTCTATGAATTTGCCATTGAATATATTCTGGATATCATATATTATTAGATATGATTTACAAATATTTTCTCCCATTCTGTGGGCTATCTTTTCACTCTCTTGGGTGTCCTTCCATGCACAAATGTTTATAATTTTGTTAAAATTCAATTGACCTATTTTTTCTTTTGTTACTCTGCTTTTGGAGTCACCTAAGAAGCCATCACCAAATAGTGATGAAGGCTTTCCACTATGTTTTATTCTAAGAGTTTTATAGTTTTAGCTCCTACATTTAGATATTTGATCCATTTTGAGTTAACTTTTCTATATGGTATGAGGTAAAGTTCCAAAACCCTCTTTTATGAAGGATAGTTATGATGGATATAGAATCCTATGTTGACAGAGTTTTGGGTTTTTTTTTCAACATTTAAAAATTTTCATTCCGTTGTCTTTGTACATTGTTTTTCATATTATTGTTTCCATATATGTTAATGTATCTTTTTTCCTCTGGCTACTATAAGATTTTTCTCTTTACTTTTAGTTTTTAGCAGTTTATGACGTGCCTAGGAGAGAGAGAGGGAGAGAAGGGGGGGAGAGACAGAGAGAGAAAGAGAGAGAGAGAGAGAGAGAGAGAGAGAGAGAGAGAGAGACGGGGTGGACGGGGCAGTGAGAGCACATTTGTGTGTGTATGTGCACATTTTATGTGTATTTTATTCTGCTAGGAGTTTGCTCAACTTTTTGTATTTGGATGTTGATGTTTTTGTCAAATTTCAAATTTAAAATTTGGGGCCATTATTTCATAAAATATTTTGCTTGCCCATTCTCTCTCCTCTAAGACTCTAATTATACACTTGTTAGCTTATTTGATGTCCCATAGCTCCCTGAGATTATTTATTTTTCTTTAATCTTTTTCTTTTCCATTCTTCAGATTGGATCATTTCTATCAGTCTGACTTCAAGTTCACTCTTTCTTCTGCCATCTCCAATTATCTCAGCCCAACAAGTGATTTTTTTTTAAGATTTTTATTGGAGAATTGGGGGGATTGGAACAGCGCTGGGGAATTGGGGGAAGGGGAACAGACAAGTTGCTGTCGTTTTGTTCTTCAGTCTAGTTGTGGAGGACGTTGCTTCACTGGCCCAAGTTGGCACCATCATTGCGCTCTTCCCAGGTGAGGCAGATCAGTCGCTGGCTTCTGGACAGCCGCTCACTGCGGCTGCTGGCCGCTCACGCTGGCTGCTGGCTACACACAGCAGCCCATGGCAACCCACTGCAGCAGGGGCTGCAGCCTATGCTGTCCCTGGCGACTCACAGCAGCCCAGCTCCAGGTTGAGCTGTTGTTCAGCACCTTATCTGTAGAGGGCAGTGTCACGGCCCTCATATGTGGGATCCGAACTGGGGCCCTCTGGCATCCCAAGCCAGTTCTTAACCATCACGTCACTCGGCCGGCCCGAGTGATTTTTTTAAAATGTGTTATTATACATTTTAGTTCTAGTGTTTTCATTTCTTTTTAATAATTTCAATTTCTCTGCTGAGAGTACCATCTTTTCATTTTTTAAGATCATATTTTCCTCTAAGAAGTTGCTTCATCTCTTCCTCTAGTCACTATGTTGCTACTAGGGCTAACTCTCAGCATAACTCAGATGAGTTAAGCTGAGCCTACAAGAGAGGGAAAAGGCCATAT
Source organism: Hipposideros armiger (assembly GCF_001890085.2). Taxonomy (NCBI): domain Eukaryota; kingdom Metazoa; phylum Chordata; class Mammalia; order Chiroptera; family Hipposideridae; genus Hipposideros; species Hipposideros armiger. The sequence continues at coordinate 944,665 of NW_017731779.1, forward strand.
ACCAAACAAATTGCGAGAATTAGCTAGCATGTGTGAGCAGGTGCCAGGGGAATTTCCCTGGGATTGAGTATTGAGGCTGCTTGATCAAAGGGCTTGGGATGTAAAACTGGATAAGCAAGAATTCATTGAGTTTAGAGCACTTTCTTGGAATATGAGATTTAACATCTTCTCAAGGACCCCAGGATATCGGACAAACTGTCCAACAGGGTGAATCTTAGAAGCCTGGAAAGAATGATGGCTAATGCAGTTTCCCAGAAGATAGCAGAGTAAAAAAACAGGCTGAAGGAAGTAGGCATGCTGAAATGAATATAATATGTGAAACCAGAAGATCTTCAGAGTGTCATGTGCCATGGAAGGGCTCAGAACATGTCATTCACCAAGCTATTAGGAATGCACTAACCAAAAGGATACCGGGATCATTAAGAAGTTCAGTGGTAGCTCTTCCTGGCATACCTAGATTGACCGTAGCAACTACAGTCACAGAGCTGGGCTCATTGATATTCATGGGGATGAGAGGACCCCTGAAGTAGTACAGGCCACATGGTAGTGCTTAACTACCCAAAGCCAAGGAGTCACAATTATCATAATGGCCAGCAAAATCAGAGGGGCTGCCACAGAACATTGATCTGCAGGGAGTTGCGGCAATGATAATGGAGTTTGATATCTCTCTGAGGAAAAGAGACAGGCACCTTTTTTGGCAGGCACTCATAACAAGAGTGCTGTGTAACCAAAAAACGGGAGGGGGCAAGCGTGGAGGACAAGGAAGCTGAGGGCAGTAGCTCCAATAGAGTTATTATTGCCTTGCTCAGTTCCTCGACCTGAGCCAAGGTTTAGATCTAGACTTCATTAACTGAAAAGATAGCTAGGTCCCTAGGAGGAAGGACCCTGAAATGTGATAGCAAGTATATACTATAACAAATTTTTTGAGTTCTTTCTTATGACCATTTACTCAGGTCACTGTATGCTGGAGAAAGAGAAATTCCCAAACATTTGGGGAACTATTAGATACAGGGTCTGAGTAATATTGGTAACCAAAGACCCAGAAACACAAAATGTTATTATGGCCTTTCATAGCGTGAACTTATGAGAAGAGCCAAATAATAGTTATGATAAAGTCCAGCTCACAGAGAGGCCTAGTAGGGCCACTCACCCACCCAGTTGTCATTTCCTCATATCCCAAGGGTATAATTAGAATTTATATGCTCAGCATTGGGAATAACCCCCACATTGGGTTTGATCTACAAGTATAATAGTAGGAAGAAAGATGTAAAAACTTTTGAAACTGCCCTAACCTACCTGTCCAAGATATTGATTAAATTATAATAAACACAGCATCACATTTTTGAAGGAGCAAGCTCTAGTGGAAATTAGTGCCACTTTTAAAGGCCTAAAGGATACAACAGTAATGGTCCCTATCATATCTCCATGTAATTTATCAGTCTGTCCCCTGCAGAACATGGCTAGATCCTGAAGGATAATTGTAACTATTGCAAGCTCAACCAAGTAATAACCTAACAACAGCTGCTGTGCCAGGCATGACATCCTTACTAAAGCAGATGGGTGAGGTCTCCAATAAGTGGCATACAGTCAAAGATTTGGTGAATGCATTCTTTTCTACTCCAATCAGGAACAGTCTGATCTAACATAAAAACAGACTCATAGACCAATGGAACAGAAGAGAGGGCCCAGAAACAAACCCATACATATATGGTCAACTAATTTTTGACAAGGGAACCAAGAACACACAATGGGAAAAAGATAGTCTCTTCAATAAATGGTATTACTAAAACTGCATATCCAGATGCAAAAGAATGAAATTGGACCTGTATATTACACTATGCACAAAAATAAACTCAAAATGTATTAAAGACTTAAAGCATAAGACCTGAAACTATAACTATAAGAAAACATAGGGGGAAAGTTCCTTGATGTTGATTGTTCTTGGTAACAATTTTTTGGATTTGAAACAAAAAGCACAGGCTACAAAAGCAAAAAATCAATAAGTAGAACTACATCAAAAACCCAACTGTTGGAAAAAATGTTTCAGGGCTGAGAGACCAGAGGAAGAGGCTGACAACTCTATCATTACATTAAGGGTTTATTAAGGGAAGTTTATGAGATGTGTCCACGGTGGCGATGGAATGCAATGGATATTCTCCACAATGAGGGGCAGGCGCTAAAGGGTTATTTAGGACAGGGCAGGATGGATAGAGGTACTGGGGAGTGATCCACCCCAAATAAGGTGAAAATGCCTATCGTGCTTGTGCCAGGCAGGGCTCTGGTCCGTTGCATAAACCTGCACATACCAGCAGGCTGTGGGGCAAAGAGGAGGGGTGCATCAGACAATCTCTGAGAGAATTTAGGGCAAGCAATCTCTGTTCTGTCCCCACAGGTAGCTGGCAGGTCTGGCATTACTCAGGGAACATTCATGTCATGGACTAGTCATTTCTCTACACCAATTTAAAAAATGGGCAAGTGATCTAAATAAACATTTTTCCAAAGAAGACATACAGATGGCCAACAGGTATGTGAAAATGTGCTCAACATCACTAATTATCGGGGAAAGGCAAATCAAAACCATAATGAGCAATCACCTCAGACCTGTTAGGATGGCATTATCAAAAAGTCAAAAAATAGAAAATGTTGGTGAGAATGTGGAGAAAAGGGAACCCTGTACACTGCTGGTGGGATTGTAAATTAGCACAGCCACTATGGAAAACAGTATGGCAGTTCCTCAAAAAATTAAAAATAATGTATTGTAACCTTGAAATTTGCTACAAAAAAAGGAAAAAAAACAATCTGATCTACTTGTCTATTTTTGTGCCGATACCACATTATTTGAATTATGTTAGCTTGTTGATTTTTTGCAACATATGTAATTAAATATTCACTCCATTTCATACCTAAGAATATTGATCTCTCTGAGGCTTTAAAAGCATCTCTCTGAGACTTTAAAACAAGTGTAATTATTAACATCTCTTTTGTGTACCCTTCTTGCTTAACAGTAAGATAATATGAGAAGTTAAACTATCTACGTGATTGCTTAAAGCAGTGCTTGCCAAACTTTTTCACTTAGCACACATAGAAGGTAATAACATTGCACAGCTTCCTGGAGTATGCATAAGAGGCAAGTTAAATCCAGACTGACCTGGGGGTCCTGGCTCCCAAAGAGCCTGAAAGGATTGTATGTTCACATTTCTATAACTCTTTCACACCATGCAAGGTGGAAAGCTCTGGAATGCTAGGACCAGTAGAAGCAGACTAGGACAGGAAGCAGAAGGCACAGGAAGTGGTTCATAGTGACAGTGGACTAAATACACCGTAATGCTCACTCTAGGGCACCAGGTAGCAGGGTTTGAGAATATCAACTTTGTCAGTCAGACCTAGGTTTCTCTCTGGGATCCAACTTGTCGCCCTGTGACTTAGCTCATTCATTCAGGAAATACTTTTTGAGTACCTACTATGTGCCAGGCTCTGTCCTAAGTACTTAGGTTGTTACACCAGTGAATGACATAGACAAATTTGCCAGCCCTCATAGAGCTTATATTCTAGCATGGGGAGGGGGGAAGACAGAAAAGAATCCTGCTAAACGTAAATAAATAAATTATGTATAGTATATCAGAACACGGTAAGCGCAATGGAAATAGCAAAGAGTAGAGAAAGTAAGGGAGGCTGGGAACGCAGAGGGATAAAGCAGGAGGGCTGCAGTTCAACATAAGAAGGTGAGGGCAGAACTCATTTAGAAGGTGTCATTTAAGTAAATTCTTTAAGGAGATGAGGAGTTTAGTCACGCAGGTATCTGGGGGAAGAGTGTTCCAGTGTAAAGAAACAGCTGAGACAAAGGCCACAAGGCTAGAGTGACACATCTACATGTTTGATAAATAGTAAATCCATTCTGAGCAAGGAGAAGAGTTGAGGGAGACGTAGTAGGTGTAAGAGGTAACAGGGGCACGTTAGGCACTGCTTTAGGCTCACTGAAAGGACTTAGCTTTTACTCAAAGGGAAATGGGGACCAAGTGCAGGAATTTAAGCAAGAGGAGTGGCATGATCTGAATAGATTGTAGGGGACTGGGGTTGCAACAGAGAGACCTAAGAAGGGGCTATAGCAGTAATCCCAGTAAGAGGTGATGGTGACTTGGACCATGTAAGAGCAGTGGAAGTGGTAACAAATGATCATATTCTGTATATATTATGAAAGCCGACTCAGGCAAGTCACTTAGCATCTCTAAACATTAGTTATAAATCAGTAACATGAGGATAAATAATGTCTACCTCATAGAGTTATTGTGGAATTAAAGGAGACAGTACATGTAAGGTGTTTAGGTTGGTGCATGGCTCAACGTAAGCAGCGGCCATGGAAGCAGAAAGTCTTATTAAAAGACTTCAGAAAATCATCCACCCATTCATCATGCACTCAGAAAATATTTATTGAAATACATATTTGTACTTTGAATACAAGTACAAATTTTTTTTTAATTGGGGAATTGGGGGGATGGGAACAGTGCTGGGGAATTGGGGGAAGGGGAACAGACAAGTTGCTGTCTTTTTTTGTTGTTGTTCTTCAATCTAGTTGTGGAGGACGTTGTTTCACTGGCCCAAGTTGGCACCATCATTGTGCTCTTCCCGGGTGAGGCAGATCAGTCGCCGGCTTCTGGGCCGCTCACGCTGGCTGCTGGCTACATACGGTAGCCCATGGCAACCCACTGCCACAGGGACTGCAGCCTACACCGTCGCAGGCGACTCAAGGAACCCAGCTCCAGGTTGAGCTGCTGTTCAGCATCTTAGCTGTGGAGGGCAGTGTCAATGGCCCTCATATGTGGGATCCGAACCGGGGCCCTCTGGCGTCCCAAGCGAGTCCCTAACCATCGCGCCACTCGGCCGGCCCCACAAGTACAAATTTGAAGGGGTTGTGGTTAAAGTCCTCAGAAGAACACTTGAATGAATCTGAGACTGTTACACACCTCGAAGTACAAAGTGACTTGATGTTATCTAGAACTACTCAACCATAATAATGACAACGGGAAACCCCTGGCACAGCTCTTGTTTACTACAATGTCTTTTGAGGAGGACACACCTGTGAATTTTGCCACTTAATCCTTCAGCATCTGTGCAGGGCCAGATTACCCAATAAGAGCTTTAAGCCAATTGAAGATTGAAAGAGAGAATTAGTAATACCTGATAAAGCATTTCAGGGTTAAACTTTAGATTTTTTTCTACCCTGACCGACCTCAAGACTTTGTGTTCTATTGTTTACTTCAATAGAAGACCAACCTTTCAGCAATCCTGGTTCCTGTGGAATCAAAGAAGAATAAGAGCTAAAGCTGCAGATTTAAGACAGAGCACATACAGTAACTGAGTAGCACATTGCCCAAGTCATACCACACCTTGCTCAACAAACATTTTGACAATGGGGGGAAAAGCCTTTCAAATTAATTGTAAGAGATTATCCAGTGGGTCTTGAGTAATATGATCCTCTGAAACTAATGTGACAGAAATAAGTGGCTCTATGCACACTCAGTGACTACACCTTTATTGCATCTCCATGGACAAGTGCTCAGCACAGAAGACACAAGGAAGAATGAGGAGCCATTAGGAATTTCATCTAGGATGGTGGTATCAGTTTGGGAAGACACCCAATGACCTTGGAACCATGCTGCCAACTCTGCCTCAGCCTAGTCTTCTGGCCCTTGGTAGAGATGTCTGCCCAGGGTAGGTGGCTAGATGCGGGAGACCAGCTCCCGCAGGTCCAGGGAAGGCCCTTTGGTGGGGACGGCATGGGGGGGGG
>NW_017731779.1:951064-956105 GCF_001890085.2 Hipposideros armiger
AGGGCAGTGTCACTGGCCCTCATATGTGGGATCTGAACCGGGGCCCTCTGGCATCCCAAGCGAGTTCTTAACCATCGCGCCACTCGGCCGGCCCAGCATGTCCCTTTTTATACCGGACAGTTGACCATTACATCATTGAGCTATTTTTTCCAGAGACAAACTTTTACCCATTTGCCTTCTACATAGTTTCATTATTTCTTCCTTCCCAAGGTCTATTCTCCTTTTCCTTCCCAAAGTCTATTCTCTTTAGAAGTTTTTCCTTCCTAGAGATTTACTATCTCATGCTATTTCTGTTACAGGGTACAGCTGGATTTGTTTCATACTAATGACTGACTTACTTTGTCTTTTACCTTTGATTGTCAGACCTGAATTCCAGCCTTGGCGCTGGAAGGATGTTTTACGGCCAATTAGTAGTTATCTCAAACACCATAGCTGAGCAGAATCCTAAGACTACACAGTGCATGCTTTGTTTATTACTAAGAGATTAAGAGACTGAGTGTGACTAAGATTGCTTTTAGTGTATAAAATACAATTATAGTAATATATAAGACTTACTAGGTTGATTAAGGTAAACAATTAATATCGGGAGGGGTATCAGATCCTTATCCTACTGAGGGTGTAAAAAGGGGAATCTTTATTCAAGGCACAGTGTTTGTCCCACATGCTGGCCTCACACACCAGCTCCAGGCCAAGGCTGCCCATCTCCCAAGGGATGGCGGTCACAACCTCTGCCAGCAAGCCGCTTCTCCCCCTGGGGGGGGGAGGGGGATGGGGAGGAGTGGGGAAGCAAATGTTCCCAAAGTGAGACAAAGTATAGCAAGGAAAAACTGCTAACAGGCTGGCAATTCACTCTGTAACTTTCAAGGTTGTTTGTGACATAGGCTTGCAGCAGCACAGTGGAGAATGAGATCTATCTAGCAACCTTCCCACACTGCTCACCCGGCCTGAGAGCCTGTCAGCTTGCCAGCTGCCAGGTTTAACCCTTACTGCAGACCTCAGGCTCAGCACAAAAAAGGCCACTTCTGACTTCTGTAAACTATTTTCTAATTAACCAAATAACATTGAGGCATTAAATGATAATTAGCCCATTTAGATTAAACTGGTCATTTCCAAACTCAATTCTTTTAAAACTCTAAGGCAGGCTGCCCCAGACATCCAGCGGCTCCCGGCAGCTAGAGATGAGGACCCCTTACCTTTGGACTGGATATCTTTTGAGTCTCTCTGCAGGCCCACTCTCCTCCACCCCGCACAACCCTGCTCCATGACCACAGAGGCTGACTTTATGGGCTTCCCTGCTTGGCAATCTTACCCTTGGGCTTCTGGTGGAATTTAGTGGGTTTCTACCAAGTGATGTTCCATAGACAACAACCTTATATGATTACAGCAAATATCCGTTTCTGTCTCATGGTCACAAAGGCTAAGGGTAGCACATATGTGGCTCTGTGGCTTAGGTGGGGGTGTGAGAGCACTGCATGTCTGCTCCACACATCTGTCTTCTCGTCCAAGGACTTTGGCTGAAGGATCAGTCACTCCTGGAGCATATAGGAAGAGAGTGAGGTCAGCATTTTTATTTCCTGGACACCCTCCTCACCAAGTTTCCGCAGGTTGCAGATTCCCTGTGCTGAACCCTCACCTGCCACCTGACAGTCCCTACTAAAGCTATGCTCCCTGGGCCCAGCCCTGCTTCTTCTCCTTGACCCTTCCTGCACAGGAAGCAGCACCATCCTTGGTTTCTCTTCATCCTTCCCAATTTTTGTAACAGATTCTTTTGTTAACCCTCCTCAGTTTCCTTGTTTGGGGTGCTATGATTTTCTTAATAGGATCTGTCTGATGGAGCCTTGTTACAGAGTTAGAGACTGCATGGATGGAGCTGGTCTCAGCAGATGGATCAGGGCACAGGAAAGGTGGGGGGGGGGGGGGGCTGGGACAGCAGAAAATGGATCCTGAGCCAGAAAAGAATCCGTCTGGTCAGCAGCCACAGTGCAGCCCGACCCTTTTGCCTTGTTTCTGGCCACACTGGTGCCTGCCCTGGGTTAGAACTTCTTCATTTCATCTGTTTCTCTGGATATGCCTAGTTCTTCATCTGATAGTCTTTCCACTTTACAGGTCAAGTTGCACTCAGGTCCACACCCTCAGATTTGGAGCCTCTTTGATATTGACCCATTCCTGGAATTGGATTGGAGTTTCGCCACTCTCCCGCGGGCTGATGGGGCCATGATCTGTAGGACCCTCCCTGGTAGGGGGTGGTAGATGTCTAGGGAAAGTTACTGGGGACAGAAAGCTGTCATCCTCCTCCTCCCTCCAAGAGCTTCCCATGGTTCCTGTGTCTTTTTCCCTTCTCTCTGGTTTCACTCTGGGAACATAGGAAAAAGCTTGGCCTTTGAGAGTGGTAGTTTATAACTATAGCTGGACAATGGTAAAGTTCAAAAGCCCTTGGAAGAATCCAGTGTTCAGCCTACTATTCTGGACATCTGTAAAGACAGAGAGAAATGGTTTCTCGAAAGCGTTACACTAAGTGAAAGAAGCCAGCTCCAAAGGCCTTACATTATATTATTCCATTTATATGAAATGTCCAGAATATGCAAACCCAAAGAGACAGAATCCATGTTTGTGGTTGCCAAGGTTGGAAGGGAGGGCAGAATAGGGAATGACTGCTAGTAAATGTGAGGTTTCTTTATGGGATGATGAAAATATTCTGGAATTGGATAATGAATCTTGCACAACTCTGTAACTATACTAAACAACACTGAATTGTATACCTTCAAAGAGTAAATTTGAGAATATGTGAATTATATCTCAATAAAGATGTTATTTAAAAAGAGAGAGATAAATGATTATTCAGATGCCAAGGATAGATAAAAAGTCCCTTTTAAATTGAGATATCATCCCCAAAAGTACTCTTTTGGTTTTAAAATGTTAGATATATGATCTTCTAATGTCCAAATCCTTCTTCCTACAAGGCACTCATCCTCTCTATTTCACGGTTAATAGATAATCTGTGACTTCTTAGCTAATTTGCATCTCCCTGTGGAGAACTAGCCTGTCCTCAATTAGGTGGGTACAGTATTACATTTCTCTGGAGATAAAATGGTGAGATATCAAGAAATTAGTTCAAATTTAAGGAGCAATGTTTGGCATAAAAATACAATTATAACTAATATCACACATCAATTTAAATATGTATTAGCTATAATAAAATATGTCAATTTATTTAAATTTTAGGCATGAGATAGGTGAAGTTGTTGTAGCTCTTTGGAGTTTTTGATTTTCATGGAATTGCCATTTCTTCATCTTTTCTCAGAAGAAGTTTAGCCTTCCCTGAGTTTTTAGATACATTTTAGATGCACTTGTCTTTCCATGATTTGTGCAGGTTCTTATGGGTAATAGATTGATTATCTAATCATTTTCAGCTTACTTCACAATGTACCAATAACCACTTCTATTTTCTTATCTCCAGGGAGTCTTCTTTTCCCACTGCTTTCCTCTAATCTTTCACATGGCTGGTTACTGCACCGTCCAGAAAGCTAGTGACTATTTCCTAGGAGATGATTTGTTTTGTGGGCTTTATTTCAGGTCATTGTTTGGATAAGCTTCAGCCATCTTTAGTAACTCTGATTCAACCCCCACCTCCAGTAGTCACAGTGATTGACTTGTTATCGTGGTTCTCAAACTCAGGTGTCACCTGGCTCCTCTTCCTCCACTTCAAGGACAGTCTAAAAGTCTAGTCTCACAGAAGTCTTAGTGCATAAAGGCTTATGGAGGTCCTCATAGAGGAGGTATTCCGGGTCCTTGCATTTGTGACTGCCTTCTGTTCTTCCATGGAAATCTTATCCTATGAAGTCTTACACAGGAAAAGACAATTTAAATAGAGTAATGCTTTATAAAGAAATCAAAAATACTTTATACAAATATAAAAAATGCAAATTCTGAAAACTTTAGATGAAGAGATCTTAGAATAGAAATTTCTTGGCTGAATGAAAAAATGATCATGAACAAAAAATTACACAAACCATTCATAATGTTAACAGACCCCTAAAAATGGCCACAAATCTGAAAATAGAGGAGATACAGTGAGTGGATGAAGCCCAGAGAGACAGGGATCAGAATTCTGGCTTCTGGCTGATCTAGTTCTATGACTTTGAACAATTAATTAACCTCTTTATTCCTCAGTTTCCTTTTCTGTGATTTGAGTATAATACTAATTATCTTTCAAGATTAGACTAATATATGACATTTAATTGGACTCAACAAATGGCAGATGGTAGTAACAGCAGTCATTTTTTTTCTATTTTTGAACTAACAGTATTGATATTGACAGAAATTTTTACATATAGAGGTAAACAATCTTGTGTTTTAGACTACAGAACTGCTAGATGTCAAGCTTGAATATCTTCCGTGAAAGGGTCTATAATGATGAGTTATTTAAAAGGTGTTTTAAGATGTTTCCCTGAAGTTCATAATACCAAAAAAATTTTTTTAAAGAAATAGCAGCATTATGGTTATCTCTAGCCAGAAAGTCATTGGCATTTTATGTTATTTGCAAAATATAACAAAACATTGAAGGATTTTAATCCTCGCCTGCAAGAACTAGAAAGAATTGTTTCTCTGACAGCAATGCTAATTTCCTCCACTTCAAGGACAGCCTAATAATCTCTCTTTGGCCAGATGTTTTATTATTATTATTATTATTAAATTTATTGGGGTGACAATGGTTAGTAAAATTACATAGGTTTCAGGTGTACAATTCTGTAATACATCATCTATATATCACATTGTGTGTTCACCACCCAGTTAGTTCTCCTTCCATCACCATATATTTGATCCCATTTTCCCTCTTCTACCACCTCTGCTCCCCCTTTACCCTCTGGTAACCACTAAACTGTTGTCTGTGTCTATGAGTTTTTATTTGTTTTCTTCTTCCTTTGTCTCTTTCAGTTTTATTTTTATTTTTTTTTAAGATTTTTATTGGGGAATTGGGGGGATGGGAACAGTGCTGGGGAATTGGGGGAAGGGGAACAGACAAGTTGCTGTCGTTTTGTTC
>NW_017731779.1:956310-960823 GCF_001890085.2 Hipposideros armiger
ATGGCAGTGTCACTGGCCCTCATATGTGGGATCCGAACCAGGGCCCTCTGGCATCCCAAGCCAGTTCTTAACCATTGCGCCACTCGGCCGGCCCTGTCTCTTTCAGTTTTATATCCCATGTATGAGAGAAGTCATATGGTTCTCGACTTTTTCTGTCTGACTTATTTTGCTGAGCATAATAATCTCAAGGTCTATCCATGTTGTCACAAATGGCAATATTTCATCTTTTCTTATGGCAGAGTAGTATTCTATTATGTATATGTACCACATCGTCTTTATCCAATCATCCATCAAAGGGCACGTTGGTTGTTTCCATGTCTTGGCCACCATATATGTATAATGCTGTAATGAACATTGGAGTACTTATATCTTTACAGATAAATGTTTTCAGATTTTGGGGGTAGATACCCAGGAGAGGGATAACTGGGTCATATGGTAATTCTATTCTTAATTTTTTGAGACCTCCATACTGTTTTCCATAGCAGCTGTACCAATTTACATTCCCACCAACAGTGTATGAGGGTATCTGTTGGCTGTTTGTGTGTTCTTGGGAGAAGTATCTGTTCAGGTCCTCTGCCCATTTTTTAATTGGATTGTTTTTGTTGTTGAGTTGTACAAGTTCTTTATATATGTTGAACATCAGCTCCTTTCTGGAGGTGTTGTTTGCAAATATCTTCTTCCATTCAGTTGGTTGCCTCTTTGTTTTGTTGATGGTTTCTTTTGCTGTGCAGAAGCTTTTTAGTTTGATATAGTCCCATTCATTTATTTTTGCTTTCACTTCCCTTGTCTTTGAGGTCAAATTCATAAAATCCTCTTTATACCCAAGGTCCATAAGTTTAGCACCAATGCTTTCTTCTATGCAGTTTATTGGTTCAGGTCTTATGTTTAGATCTTTAGGTCTTTGATCCATTTTGAGTTAATTTTGGTATATGGTGAGAGATAGCAGTCTAATTTCACTCTTTTGTATGTGGCTTTCCAATTTTCCCATTTATTGAATTTATTGCACCATTTATTGAAGAGGCTTTCTTTTCTCCATTGTATGTTTTTGGCTCCTTTGTTGAAAATTATCTGCCCATATATATATGGGTTTGTTTCTGGGTTTTAAATTCTATTCCATTGGTCTGTGTGTCTGTTTTTCTGCCAATACCATGCTGCTTTAATTATTGTCACTTTGAAGTACAAGGTGAAGTCAGGGAGTGTGATACCTTCAGCCTTGTTCTCTTTTCTTAGGATTGCTTTGGCTATTTGGGGTCTTTTGTGATTCCATACAAATCTGATGGTTTTTTGTTCTATTTCTTTAAAAAATGCCATTGGGACTTTGATAGGGATTATATTAAATCTGAATATTGCTTTGGATAATATTACCATTTTAACTATGTTGATTCTTCCAATCCAAGAACACAGAATATTTTTCCATTTCTTTGTATCTTCTTCAATTTCTTTTAAAAATGTCTTACAGTTTCAGAGTATAGACCTTTCACATCCTTTGTTAAGTTTATTCCTAAGTATTTTATTCTTTTTGTTGCAATTGCAAAATAAATTATTTTTAAATTTCTTTTTCTGAAATTTCATTGTTAGTATATAGGAATGCAATGGATTTTTGTACATTGATTTTGTAGCCAGCAACTTTACTGTATTCATTTATTGTTTCTAATAGTTTTTTTGCAGAGCCTTCAGCGTTTTCTATATAAAGAATCATGTCAGGCCGGCCGAGTGGCTCAATTGGTTAAGAGCTCGCTCAACAGTTTGAGCTCTGAGCAACAGCAGTTCGAGTTCCGGCCTGAGCTGAGCAGCCGCTGAGCTGCCAACAGGTGGCAGGATGGTTCAGCTAAACAAACCAAAAAAAAAAATTATAAAAAATAAAAAAAGAATCATGTCATTTGCAAAAAAATGACAATTTAACTTTTTTTTATACCTTTTATTTCTTTCCCTTGGCTGATTGCTCTGGCTAGGACTTCCAATACAATGTTGAATAATAGTGGTGATAGGAGGCAACCCTGTCTTTTTCCTGAAAGTACAGCAAAAGCCTCCAGTTTTTCACCATTAACTATGATATTAGCTGAGGGTTTGCCATATATGGCCTTTATTATGTTAAGATATTTTTGTTCTATACCCATTTTATTAAGTGTTTTAATCATAAAAGCATGTCGTATCTTGTCAAATGCTTTTCATGCATGTATTGATATGATCATATGAATTCTATTTTTTATTTTGTTTCTGTGGTGTATTTCCATATGTTGAACCATTCTTGTGCCCTGGGATGAACGCTGCTTGATCATGATGTATAGTCTTTATAATGTATTGTTGTATTTGATTTACTATAATTTTACTTAGAATTTGTGCATCTATATTCATCAGAGCTAATGGTCTGTAGTTTTCTTTTTTTGTGTTATCCTTACCAGGTTTTGGTATCAGAGTAATTCTGCCCTCATAGAATGAGTTAGGAAGTATTGCCTCTTCTTCAAGTTTTCATAAGAGTTTGAGGACAGGTGTTAAATCCTCTTTGAATGTTTGGTAGCATTCACTAGTGACGCCATCTGGTCCTGGACCTTTGGTTTTGGGAAGGTTGTAGATGATTGATTCAATTTCCTTACTGTTGATCAGTCTATTTAGATAATCCATTTCTTCATGATTCAGTCTAGGAAGGTATATGTTTCTAAGAACTTGTCCCTTTCTTCTAGGTTGTTGAATTTGGCAGCATATATTCCTTCCTAGTATTTTTATATAATCCTTTGTATTTCTGTGCAGGTATTTTAAGTATTATACATCTGTTGGAACCTACAAGAGTTAAAGAGAGCTGTCCACATGTTGTAAACAATTATTGGGTTGTCGGAAAAGTCATGACGTATTTTTTCTATGTTTTTCGTTGCAAAAAATGCGTCATGACTTTTCCGACAACCCAATAGTTAGTCCACTTAGTTAGTCCAATCCAAAATTTTTTGAAAGTTAACTAAGGTTTTTAGTTTTTGCTAGATATTACATCTGCTAAGCCATAACTAGATAGTTAAAAATACAGTCTGCAATAAATAGTAGCTTCCAATATAATCATATTTCTAATGAAGCAAGCCTATTCTCAAAGAGAGAATAAAAAATTTAATTCTAAATTGTGAAAGTAAAATTTTGAAACCCAAAAATCTCTTATCTGTACAAAATCTTTAGAATTCTAATGAAACATTAGTGTCCTTAGAAAGATAAAAGCAGATATGGCACTCATAAAACAAGAACAGGATGCTTTTTTAAAAAACCTTAGAAAACCAGAAAAAGCTCTTGAAAATAAAAAACAGAAATGCCAAATCTTTAAAAATTTAATAAAGGCTGGTAAGATTGAATTTATTAAAGAAAAAGTAGAGGAAAATGACTTCTAGTTTCAGCTCTGACATGTAAAGAGCTTAGATGTTATCATTCCTGCTCTTACAACAAGAAAATGCTAGATCAGGGGTCAGCAAACTGCAGCTCGTGAGCCACATGCGACTCTTTGGGTATGTACGTGTAGCTCTAAAGTAAAACTGAAAATGAAAATAAAACTATCATAGTTTCATTTATTAAAATTTTAAAGGATATTATTCACATAATGGTGATTTCATTTGTTTTATGACTCTTGAATAATTTTTAAATTGTTGTGAGGGACAGGATTGGCTCTTCCATCTCAAAAATTTACCGACTCCTGTGCTAGATAAACTGAAAATCAACAACTTCTCATGGACCCATCAGAGAATTGAGGTTGCAGGAAAAACCACCACTCTGGAATCTGGAGATACAGGCACACCCAGAGAGACAAAGCTGAGATTTGTTTGCCTGAGGAAGAAGCTGCTGGAGTGATAAATTGGTATAACACTTACAGGGTAACTTTGATGAATTGCTGGAAACAATTGTGTGGATTAATGAACTAGTGCAAAAGTGAGAAACTCCTGGGGGCCACTACACTTTTGTGGCTTTTACCCCATCAGGTTCTCACAGTAAAGATCTAAGAAAGATTTTTTGTGTGGCTCTGACAGGGGAAAAGGAAGAGCAAACATTGTAAATTCTTCCCAGAATCTTCTCCATTACAAAGACTCACACTCTAGGTGAAAGTACTTAGTCAAGCAAAGCCTATCCACAACTGAGAAAGAGCATTGCTTCTATTTCAGCCTCCTCCAGCCTTCCTGTCTCACAATTGTGGGGAGAAAAGCATAATCAACAGGCATCGATGCTTCAAGAAGATAGATTTGGAAAGATGAAATCAGGAAAGGAAGTGTCGCCTTACAGCCGATTCTTAGACCACCCCCTCTGCATTAGCCTCTGACCCATTAGTCGAGAGAGTGTCTCGGAAAACTGAGGCCGGATGGAATGATATCTGTAAAGCTCTCTGGGGAGGGGGGGGGACGTCTCGGTCTGACTGGGACCTGGTGGAATGATATCAGCTGTCTCCCCTGGGAGGACATGTAATTATGTCCTGGGGCAATGTGGTGGAGTACGAAGGCATAGCATTTGCTGGAGTACACTGGGAAAAGGTCATTGGAAAAGGCCTTAAGGC
>NW_017731779.1:962504-963370 GCF_001890085.2 Hipposideros armiger
TCAAAGCAGACAGAATCAGGCAGGTGAAATAGATATTACTAAAGACCAATTAGTGGGTGATGGAGATTGGCTTAATACTGACCAGCAAATTACTATGACCCGCTAGGCGCAGGATCAGCTTAAGAGAATATGCCTGACTGCCTGGGAGAAGATAGAAATGGAAGGGAAAATTCCCACTTCTTTTCAAAAGATATTTCAAGGACCTCAGGAACCGTATTCAGAATTTATAGCTCGCTTGCAGGACACTATTAACAAACAGGTGTCCGATGCTCAAGCTGCTGATATTATTTTACAAATTATACCACATGACAATGACAATGAAGATTGTAAAAGAGCGATTGGCGCTCAAAAAGGAAAGACAGATGCAATGGGGTATCTCCGTTTATGTCAAGGAGTAGGGACTGAACAGTACTGAGCCACTATGTTAGCTCAGGCAATTACTGGAATGACAAGAGGAAAGAAATTTCCTGGCACTTGTTTTAACTGTGGGAAGCCAGGACATACAAAAAGAGACTGTAGGAAGAAAATTAAAAACGTTTCTAATATGCCCAATGAGTCTGCTCCAGCAGAATCTAGACCACCAGGAATATGTCCCTGATGTCAGAAAGGGAGACATTGGGCATCAGAATGTAGATCATTATATCATAAAGATGGAACTCCCCTTCAGGGAAATGGGAAGCAGGGCCAGCTCCAGGCCCCGACAGCAACAGGGGCATATGTGACATCAGTCATTCCTCAGAATTATCAGGCCATACCTCCCCCAAACTTTCAGTACAGCAATTAAGTTCAGCTACAGAAGGAAGTGTGGCAGTGGATGTCTGCACCACTCAGGATATTTTATTACTCCCCGGAGAAACACCTCTCCG
>NW_017731779.1:968858-975009 GCF_001890085.2 Hipposideros armiger
TTAATGACTCACAGCATAGCAGTTTACTTCCTTGAAAATAATCAATAAAAACCATGCGTCGACCCGATTCGGGGCTCAGTCTAATTCTCTGAAGGCTGAGTCCCTTGGTCTCGCTCTTAAATCTTACTTCTGTCTCTGTCTCTTTATTCAAGCTGCGTCGCCCCTCTCGTGTCCCATTTGCCCTTGCCACGCAGGACGTGACAAGGAAGTAGGGGGTAGGATGGGAAAACTATTATTTCTGAACAAACACTTGTGAAGTTCACAGCCTAAAGACAGGCCCACTAAAAGACTGAGATATAATCAGAAGATAATAAAATGCTCCCCTCACCCACATCACACTAATGGGGCTGCACTACAACAACAGTGGATTACAGTTGAAAGAGAGGCAACACACAGACTTTCTGAGGAGTAGAACTGAGGGAAGCCCAACGTCAAAAGGAGAAACAAAAATAAGGACACTATCGGAACTTGAAGCCTCTGGCACCAATATCTACTGGCAATATTTAAAATAGCTCAACTCCTAACCAGATTAATATCAACCCTCTAAAGGCAAGAAAAAACGCAGCCTAAAGAAAGAGCAATCAGCAGAGACAGATTCTGATGTGACCTAGATATTGGAATTACCAGAAAGTGAATTTAAAATAACTATGATTATTATTAAGGGCTGTAATGAAAAAAGTAGACTACATGCAAGAACAGATAGAGGATATAAGAGAGACAGAAACTCTAAGAAAGAATCAAAAAGAAGTTATAGAAATTGCTCAGACTGAGTCCAAGATTTGTGCCTGAGAAGCTGTGAGCCCAAAGAACACACTAGATGATTGAGTGTGAGACATGGGTTTATCGAGACTTACTGACTGGGGAGAGTCTCTGGTGGTGGCCAGCCAGAGGAGTAGTGATCTGCCCGCTGGCAGAGAAGAAGTAGGATTATATAGGTATAACAAAACAAAGAGCACTTCGGGCCGGCCGAGTGGTGCATTGGTTAAGAGCTGGCTTGGGACACCAGCTCTGTGCAGCAGGGCCCGTTTGGATCCCACATATGAGGGCCAGTGACGCTGCCCTCTACAGCTAAGATGATGAACAACAGCTCTACCTGGAGCTGGGCTGCCGTGAGTCACCCGCGACAGCGTGGTCTGCAGCCTCTGATGCAGTGGGCTGCCATAAGCTACCGTGTGTGGCTGGCAGTCAGCGTGAGTGGCCAGCAGCCGGTGTGAACTGCCAAGAGCCGCCATGAGCAGTCATCCAGAGGCCGGCGACCGATCTGCTTCACCCGAGAAGAGCGCAATGATAATACCAACATGGGCCAGTGAAGCGACGTCCTCCACAAATAGACTGAAGAACAAAAGGACAGCAATTTGTCTGTCCTCCTTCCCCAGATTCCCCAGCGCTGTTCCCCTCCCCCACTTCCCGAATAAAATCTTTTTTTAAAAAAAACAACAACAAAGAGCACTTCATGGGAGAAATCATCTGGCAGGCCCGGCAGGCCTGCTCCCATGCACACAGCATCCCAAGAAGACAGGAGACCTTGACTGCTTGCCAGTGTACAGAACTGACTGTTTGATAAGCAGTGTTCCCAGGGAGTCAGGAGACCTTGAATGCCTGCTAGTTCATCTGCTTGTGGGCCAGGTCCTTACAGAAGTAAACACAGTAACAGCAATAAAGAATGACTTTGATGGACTCATCAGTAGAATCAACATGGCTGCAGAAAGAATCAGTGGGCTTGAAATATAGTACATCAATGAAAACTCCCCAAGCTGAAATGCAAAGAGGAAAAAAAAAGGCAAGAAAACCAGAACAGAATATCCAAAAACTGAGACAATATCAAAAGATGTAACAATGTAAGGGTAAAACTCCGGGAATCAATATCGTAGTTAGACTTAGCCAGTTTGTAGTTTGATTCACCTTTAGCTCACTATTAAGCCACCTAATACTCAGCTGTTTTCTCTTTGTTTTCCCCCTTATTGCTTGATTTACTGATTGCATTGTTCCCTTTCTTAAGACTATACATACCTTGTTGATCTAATTAATCAGCAGAGTACTAACCCAGAAAGAACAATTTCTCAATTCTCAGGCATCCAGACACCAGGAGCCATAGTTGCCACTCCCTTGCAGTTTTCTGATGATGCATAAAACCCTCCAGCCATCGCTGCTGAGTTTGAGATAACATGAAGCAGACCAGGCCAAGGGAGGTGATTTCTCAACTCTCAGCCCTGAAACTTACATGACAAACTCCACTTTTTTTTGTTCTTTCCCCCACTTGCCTGCATGACTATAAAACCACTTGATTATTCTCAGTTCAGGGAACATATTTTTTTTGTTTTTGTTTTTGTTTTCTTAAGGTTTTATTGGGGAATTGGGGGAGGGGAATAGTGTTGGGGTATTGGGGAAGAGGAACAGCCAAGTTGTTGTCCTTCAATCATAGTTGTGGAGGGCGCGGCTAGCTCAGCTCCAAGTCCAGCCGCCATCCGGCTGGCTGGCGGCAGCTCAGAGCAGCTCAGCTCAAAGTGCCATGTTCAATCTTAGTTGCGGGTGGGCGTAGCCCACCATCCCATACAGGAGTCAAACCAGCAACCTTGTTGTTAGGAGCATGTGGTCTCACCAGCTGAGCCATCCTGCTACCTGTTGGCAGCTCAGAGGCAGCTCAGCCCGGGCACAGCTCACTGGTCCATGCGGGAATTGAACTGGAGACCCTGTTGCTCAGAGCTTGTGCTTTTAACCAACTGAGCCACTCGGCGGGCCCCAGGGAAGGTGTTTTTTTCTGGACATTAGTCTGCCGTATTCCCTAGCTGCCAGCATTTAGAATAAAGGACACTTTTCTCCTCACCAACCCTTGTCACTTGAGTTTTTGGACTTTGGGCAGCAAGCGGCACCAGTCCTGAGTCCGGTAACAACCATGTAAAAAGGTGTGATGTACGTGTAATTAGAATACCAGAAAAGAAGAAAGCAAGAATGGACAGAAGCAATATTTGAAGTAATAATGACCAAGAGCTTTCCGAAATTAATACCAGACAAATCACAAAGCCAGCAAACTCAGAGAACACCAAGCAGGATAAATAACAAAACTAAATAACAACCCAAACCCCCCACATATATAACTGTGTGTCATAGTCAAACTAAAGACAAAAAGAAAATCTTAAAAAGAATATATAGAAAAAAAAGAATACATTACCTATAGAGCAAAAAGGATAAGAATCACAATGAACTTCTTTTCAGAAGCCATGCAAGCAAGAAGAAAGTGGAATGAAATAGCTAATGTGTTATGAAGAAAAAAATCCCAACAACCTAGAATTCTATATCTAATGAAATTATTCTTCAAAAGTAAAAAATAAAGACTTTCTCAGACTAAAAAAACAAAAAACAAAACAAACAAAAAAACAAACTAAGAGAATTTATCACCAGCAAAAATATTAAGAGATGTTCTACAGATAGGAGGAAAATAATATAGCTGAGAAACTTGGATCTATATAAACAAAGAGACATGATTAACTTTTCTAATTAATGTCTTGAGTAATAAGTTTTAAAATGTTGACACCTAATCCTAATCAGCCATAGACATATAAGATACTTTTAACCTACAAATAAACATGTAAAATTAAGCTGATATGAATGCAGAGTAACTTTTGTTAATAAGGAGAGTTCTACTGAATTTAAGTATACTGAAGCTAATTTTCAATAAAACTAGTTTACGTCAGTAAAAAGCAAACAACAACAACAACAACAACAACAAAAGAAGGGAAAAAAAGAGAGGGGTAAAAAAAAAACCCCAAAACCAACAACAACAAAGAATAGGGCCGGCTGAGTGGCACGATGGTTAAGAACTGGCTTGGGACGCCAGAGGGCCCTGGTTCGGATCCCACATATGAGGGCCAGTGACACTGCCCTCTACAGCTAAGATNTTTTACATCGAACTAAAAGATTCATTGGCCTATTAATAGCAGCAGTTTTAGGAATTATAGCAATCACAACCACTGCTGCTGTCTCTGGAGTCGCCCTCCATCAGGTCCAAACTACTCAATTTGTACAACAATGGCATAAGAATGCTAGTAAAAGTTGGAATCAGCAATTAAGAATTGATCAAGAAATCAGTGTTCGTCTAGCTGATCTGGAAACTACTATGGTTTATTTAGGAAGCCAACTGGAAAGCCTCCGGACTATTATCACTTTGAAATGTGATTGGAATACTTCCACTCACTGTATAACTCCTTTTTCTTACAATCAGACACGTACCCCCTGGTCGGAGGTACAGGCTCATCTTTTGGGGCATATGCCCAATCTTACGGTTGACATACAACAACTGCAGCAAGAAATTGACCAGATGTCATCTGCTAATCTCCAGCTTCTCCCTGGAGAAGAGGCCTTGTCCGCGGCGGCAGCGGAGGGGCTGTCTACCTTAAATCCACTTACGTGGATCAAAAGCCTCAGTGGAGGTTTTGCTGGTGCCTTTGTGTTTCTAATTATAATTTTGTTTCTGTTTTGTTTAGTCCTCCGGTGTGGCCAAAAAACCCTCCGGCGAGCAATAGACAAGAAACTGCAAAGTCCNCTGCTGTGAGTCGCCAGTGACAGCGTAGGCTGCAGCCCCTGCTGCAGTGGGTTGCCATGGGCTGCTGTGTGTAGCCAGCAGCCAGCGTGAGTGGCCAGCAGCCACTGTGAGTGGCCGTCCAGAAGCCGGCAACTGATCTGCCTCGCCCAGGAAGAGTGCAATGATGGTGCCAGTTGGGCCAGTGAAGCAACATCCACCACAAGGAAACTGAAGAACAAAAGGACAGCAACTATCTATAGACTCCATGCAATTCCTATCAAAATACCAATGGCATTTTTCACAAAACTAGAACAAACAATCCTAAAATTCATATGGAACCATAAAAGACCCCCAATAGCCATGACAATCCTGAGAAAGAAGAATAAAACTGAAGGTATCACACTACCTGACATCAAACTATACTACAAGGGCATAGTAATCAAAACAGCATGATATTGGCATAAAAACAGACACATAGATTAGTGGAACAGAAGAGAGAGCCCAGAAATAAATCCATGCCTATATGGTCATTTAATCTATGACAAAGGAAGCAAGAATATACGTTGGAATAAAGCCAGTCTATTCAATAAATGGTGCTGGGAAAACTGGACAGATACATGCAAAAAAAAAAAAAAGAAGAAACTGGACCCATTCTTACTTTATATACAAGAATAAATTCAAAATGGATTAAAGACTTAAATGTAGGACCCCAAACCATGAAACTCCTAGAAGAAAACATAGGCAGTAAATTATCAGATATTACTTTTAGTAATATTTTTATGGATATAGCCCCTTAGGCAAGGGAAACAAAAGAAAAAATAAACAAATAGGGCTACATCAAACTAAAAAGATTTTGCACAGCATAGGAAACCATCAACAAAACAAAATGACATCCTACTGAATGGGAGAAGACATTCGCCAATGATACATCTGATAAGGGATTAATATCCAAAAAAAATTTAAAAGTCATACAACTCAACACCAAAAAACCCCCCAAACAATCCAATTAATAAATGGGCAGAGGACCTGAATAGACATTTCTCCAAAGAGGACATACAGATGGCCAATAGACATATGAAAAGATGCTGAATGTCACTAATCATCAGAGAGATGCAAATAAAAACCACAATGAGATATCACCTCACACCTGTCAGAATGGCCATCATCAATAACAACAAGTGTTGGCGAAGATGTGGAGAAAAGGGAACCCTTGTGCACTATTGGTGGGATTACTAATTGGTGCAGCCACTATGGAAAAAAGAATAGAGTTTCCTCAAAAAATTAAAAATAGGACTACCTTATGACCCACCAATTCCACTCCTGGATATTTATCCAAAGAAATCAAAGACACTAATTTGAAAAGATACATGTAACTCTGTGTTCCCTGCAGTGCTATTTATTATACAATATCCAAGGTATTGAAACAACCAAAATGCCCATCAACAGACAATTGGATAAAGAAATTGTGGTAACTGAATACAATGGAATATTACTCTGCCATAAAAAAGAATGAAATATTACTATTTGCGACAATATGAATGGATCTAGAGCAGCGGTTCTCAACTTTCCTAATGCCGCGACCCCTTAATACAGTTCCTCATGCTGTGGTGACCCCCAACCATAAAATTATTT
>NW_017731779.1:977309-978470 GCF_001890085.2 Hipposideros armiger
CCCCTAAAGGGGTCGCGACCCACAGGTTGAGAACTGCTGATCTAGAGGGTATTATGCTAAGTGAAACAAGTTAGACTGAGAAAGACAAATACCATATAATCTCACTTATATGTGGAATCTAAAGGATAAAATAAACAAAACAGAAATAGACTCAGATACAGGGATCAAACTGGTGGTTACTAGATGGGAGGAGGTTTGGGGGGCTGGGTGAGAAAGATGAAGGAATTAAGAAGTACAAATTGGTAGTTGCAAAATAGTCACAGGGATATAAACTACAGTATGGGGAATATAGCCAATAATACTGCAAAAACTAGGTACCGTGTCAGATGGGTACCAGTCTTATTGGGGTTATCACTGTGTGAGGGTATATAAATGCCTAATCACTATGTTGTTTTTGTACACCTGAAACTAGTTTAAAAGAGAAAGCGGTGTCAATGCCGGAAACCTTTGTAAATGAGAATGAAATAAAGATGGAGATAACAAGGGATAGGTGAGTAATTCTTTGTCAGTTGCCAACTTTCACAGCTGCTTAAGGAAAACTGGTCTTATCTGAGGGAGAAAAGGGACTGAAGAAGAAACACAATTTCTTAATCTGTGATTTGTTCCACATACTGAGTTTATTCTCGGTAAACCTGACCTTATGACTAATTTTACACTCACTAAGATGGGATAGAGTAGAGAAAGGGGAAGGGGGAGTCAATATCATGATGTAAGTGATAATTTCTTATCACAGTTGCCAGAAAATATTTATTGCCAATTTAATTTCTCTTTAGCACAATCTCTGCTTCAGGGGGCCAGCCTGAGCCAAGAATTTGAAGTAATCATCTCTATTTTACGGATTAATTAACTTGCCTGTCACCACAAAACTAGTGAGTGGCACAGCCAGGATTTGAGCCCTGCAATCTGGTTCCAGGACCTATACAATCAACTTCTACTCCATCAATTCTCAATGTGATATTCTTATAGAAGTTTTATATATTTCTAAAAAATGTGCTTCTAAATATAAACTATCAAATATCTTTTCTTAAAAGAGAGTTATAAGAATAAAGAAGGGGGCCGGCCGAGTGGCTCGATGGTTAAGAACTGGCTTGGGATGTCAGAGGGCCCCGGTTCGGATCCCACATATGAGGGCCAGTGACACTGCTCTCCACAGCTAAGATG
>NW_017731779.1:979285-1018342 GCF_001890085.2 Hipposideros armiger
CTAGACTGAAGAACAAAACGACAGCAACTTGTCTGTTCCCCTTCCCCCAATTCCCCAGCACTGTTCCCATCCCCCAATTCCCCAATAAAAATCTTTGAAAAAAAAAAAAGCAAATCTAACCCATACTGATAGCACATCAGTGTTTCCCTGGGTTTACTGACTGATAAGGAGTACAAGGGAACCTTTTGTAATGATGGAATTGTTCTATATCTTGATTATCATAGTGGTTACATGTGTATAATCATGTATCAAAACTCTTGGGACTATACACTTAGAATAGAAACATTTTGCTGTATGTAAATTATACTTCAATAAAGTTGATAAGGAAAACATTACTACACATTACTTCTAGAAAAGGAAGTTTATTTATTCAACAAATACTTATTGAGTACTTGCTATGTTCCAGCTCTCTTCTGAAAGTTTTATGTGATCAGTGAACAAAACAGATGGAGATGCCTGCCCTTGTGGCACTTACATTCTAAAAGGGGGAAAGAGATAGTAAACAACAAATAGGAAAAAGAAAAATTATAAAACTGAATGGTTCAAAACTGAGCATTTAGCAATACTAACTCAAACAAAATTGTTGAGTTGTGACCTTGGGTAAAATATCTAACTCTTTCATTCAACAAATATTTAATAAGCACCTATCATGTGTCAGGCATTTCTAATAGCAACTGCAGTTACACAAATAGTATATAAGACATAATCCTTATTTTAAAAGGGTTCCCAGAGAACTGTATATGCATAAGCAATTGAAAGCCAGTGTGATAAAGGCTGTGATAGGTGCAAGCACAGGACCTGTAACCGAATCTTATGTCAGGAAGGCTTCTGAGAAGAAGTGATGCCTAATCTAGAGCTAAATGGTGAGTTGAAGTTACTGTAAAAGAGGAGGAAAAAGGCACCAGGAAGGAGAACAGCATATGCAAAGACTCCCTAGAGAGAAAGATTATGGCCTGCTCTGGAAACTAAAAGGGAATCGGTATGACTGTAGTAGGAAGGTGGAAAATATACGGGTTGGAAAAAAGAGAGGTTGAGAGAAGCACAGATGCTCACAGACACGGTTCAAAGCTGTGGGGGCTTGATGCTGAGATGCTGAGCAGAGTTTGCAGGGTAGGAGCCTGGTGGGTCCACTCTCACTGTTCAGTGCGTGCGCTGTCTCTGTAACGGCTCACTGCAAAACAAATGGTGAATGCTATTTTTACTTTTCGTCTTTATTTGTAAAATCGAAAATCCTCCAGATTTATTTCATTTAACAAAACCAGGTACTAATGTAGGTCTTCCAGAAAAATGAAGTGGTGTAACTCGGACTTTCAGAAAGCAGGGCATACCTGTCTATGTTGCTTTTGCTATAATAACCAGCTCTGTTTTATGTTTCTTCCTTGGGATCTTCATGCAAGTTTCATCATATGATTTTCAGTTCCTACTCAGGAGTTGTATTTTCTACTTTTGAACTTGCCGTGAGCATCTAATATATATGATTGAATCTAGCTGGAATTCGGTGCTTGATAAGTATGATGTCTACACACATAAATCCAGAATGGAGCTAACAGGAAAGATAAAACCCTGGCAACCTGGGCAAGAAAAATGATACCATAGTGAGCTATCTCTATGTTGAAGAAAATCTATAATATTGTGTAGAATAAATGTTAAGAGAATTGGTTTTCTAACAGGTCCTCAAAAACTCGCATATTTGTGTTATATACTACTTTAAAATAGTAAAACCCATTACTAATCACATTTTATATACTAGATTATAATGGATTTGCACTTTATTTGTTAGAATTTGGAACTTTCTCTTAAGACTTAGACTATTGTAACTTTCTGTAGCCACATCACCCCTTTTGTTCCTCAAGCTTCTCTGAGGTAATTTGTATTCTTGTTCCAGGAGTCTGACGTACTTGTCCTTACTCTTAAAGCAATAGCACCACCCTGCGGTAAGATGAAAATGTTTCCTCACACTAGAACTTTTTACAACTGTTCTTAACACGCCAAATAACTCTTTAGCAGTCTGGTGAAGTTTTGAACATCTTCTCAGATCAATGTTTTTAAATGCATAAAATAGAATACATAGAATTACAAAGGAAACCAATTATATGGGCATAGTATTGTAGCCAGGTGTCCATGGACTCCAGTTCAGAAGTCATAATAGGAGACTAGGAACATGAAATTATGGTTCCTTCAGAAGCATCTCCTCTCTATTATTCTTGTAATTAAGGATCTTTATTCTAATTGAGTTTGCAGATAGGCATTCAGAAATTACATAATGGTTTTGGCTTAATGTCTATGAATATTTATATACATAATATATATTGTAAGAAGGGAGATGGTATTGGAGACAGAAGAGGAATTTCTATGCAGTGAAAACAGCCTAAACAGTGAAAAACATTGGGTTTTGTATCTTGGTCTTTTAAATACTTGAAATGTGGATATTCCTGACAAAGACTGAGCAAATATATCAGGCCCTTCTATCTCCTGGGCATATGGCAGGATTGCACTTTCCAGCCCCTTTGTAGTGGTATGAGACATATGATTGGCGCTGGCCAATGAGTTGTCAGCAGGCGTGACATATATCTCTTTTGGGTCAAGCATTTACTTGTCAGTGTAAGACCATCCAGAATTCTCTTTCCCTTTGACATAGGGAAGGATAATATTCAAGATGGTAGCTACTCTGTCAGCCTGGGTCCCTGAGTAACTAACTACAATGGGCAGAGTTTCCCTGTTGACTCACAGTGGACATATAGCATGACTGAAAAATAAGTCTCATTTTAAACCACAGGTGTTTGGAAATTATTCATTACCGTAGCATAACACAAACCATCTTGATTATCACAGCCAGGTACTCAACTAAATGCTTTAAGTGTTTTCATGTTCAATCCTCTTCATACATATATTTTATTTTTCCCTATTTTTCAGATTAAGAAACTGAGGCTTAGAGAGTTTAAGGACTTATCCAAGGTCATGCAGCAGGGTAAATCCTTTGACTCTATATTGTGTCTCCTTAATTACTATGTCATCCTACCTCCCAGGACCTGTTCAAAGCTACATGACATGGTCCCAATAGAAGCAAGATAAATGCATGGAAGGTGAGAGGGAGGATTGTTTCTAACCTGTGGATCCTGAGTCATCTTCAGCATTTAGTGGATAAGAGTCCTACCAACCTCGCCTCACTAATTTGAAATGGATTCCTCTTCACTTTCTGCACAAATCCTCCCTGGGTTTTGCAAGTCTTCTATTTGAATTCCTTGCCTCCAGCCTCTGCCTCCTCTTAGTAATTTCATTTCTCAACTGCCTCCCAAATCATCTTTTCAGTTAGTGGTTCTTAACTCTAGCTCACCGTTAGGACCACCGGTGGAGCCTCGCAAATACACATGCATAGTTCAGTAGAGGCCTGCACGAGTGTATTTTTTATATTTGACTGCAATAAGGACCATAATATGAAAGATGATGATTTCATGTTTCCATATTATCAGGCTCCAGTTAATCTTTTGTAATTTATTGCTCGCACAACCCCACTCCCATGTTTCAGTTATGGTAGAGAAATTATTATCCCTTGAATAAAACATTAAGAAAATTTCTGTCTCCAGGCCTCTTCTCCAGTTGTTCCCTTTTCCTGGAATTTCTTCCTCCTCCCCACAGGTAAAAATTCTTCCATCCTTCAAGTGCTACCTCCTCTATTTAGTCTCCTGTGCAGCCCCAGGTCAAAAGAGAGATTTATTCCGTGAGTTCCTTCTTTACTTGGCTGCATCTCTACCATGCTTTTGATTATTCTACCTTTATTAGATTTATTTATATATATCTGCCTCCCACACTAGCCTGTCAACTCCTGAAGGGAAGGCCCAGTGTTTGTTTTATTTTGCTCAGTGTTACTTTATCTTTTTATTCCACAAAACACTGCTCCCATTGCTTGATATCTACCTAGCAAGTGCTCAATATACTGTAAAAATGAAATTTAAAATGATGAATTAAATATTTATTCACTTATTCCACAAATATTTATTAAGTGCCTATTATAAGCCAGACATCAGAGATTCAAACAGACAAAAATCCCTGCCTCTGTGAAGCTTACATTCTGCTGGGGGAAACAAACAATAACCATGATAAATAAGTTATATATGTAGTATGTTTGAAGATGATAAGTGCTAAGGAAAAACACAAAGCTGGGATTGTAGATGAGCATCTATTTGCAAGATTTGTATTCAGATTAAAGTTTGAGAAGCTGTTCTCTAAATGAAGCAATATTCTCTATAGGGATTCTCTTCAGAACAATTAATGGAGGTACACATCAGATCCCAAACCAGCTCTTTTTGGGAAGCAGAGAGATAGGTCCTAAGCCAGTTCCTTGGAGGTTCAGAGCCAAATGCTAACAACACACAGGTACAAATTCCATTCACAGTGGAATCAAAGCACTTCCTAAGAATTTTCCCTCTTCTTTTTAGGCAAGGGTGTGTGTATACAGTTGACACTTGAACAACATGGGTTTGAATTGTACAGGTCCACTTGTATGTAAATTTTTTTTCGATAAATATACAATCAGCCTTCAGTCCCTGAGTTTCACATCCACAGATCCAACTAACCACAAATGGAAAGGAGTATTTTTGATCTGCAGCTGGGACTCTGGCAAATTCTGAGGGCCGACTGTATACATTGTTCTACTTTATATAAGGGATTTGAGCATCCTCGGGTTTTAATATCTGCGGGTGTCCTGGAACCAATCCCAGAAGAATCAAAAGTTATACACAGACTTCCAACTGCCGGGTGGGGGCGCCCCTCACCTCCGTGGTGTGTTGTTTAAGGGTCAGTTGTACTTGTATATGTTGTGTGTATATGCTTATGTGTATTGATGTGTGACTAGAGTAAGGGAAATAACCTTGGTTTTTTGTTTGTTTGTTTGTTTTATTTTTTTAATTGAGCAATTGGGGAAGGGGACTAGCCAAGATGTTGTCCTTCAATCTTAGTTGTGGAGGGCGCAGCTAGCTCAGCTCTAAGTCCTGCCACCATCTGGCCGCCCGTTGGCAGCTCGCTGCCACTCAGCTCAAGATGCCGTGTTCAATTTCAGTTGCCGGTGGGCATAGCCCACCATCCCATGTGGGAGTCCAACTGGCAACTTTGTTGTTAGGAGCACGTGCTCTCACCAGCTGAGCCATCCTTCCACCTGTTGGCAGCTCAGCGGCGGCTCAACTCGGGTGCAGCTCACTGGCCCATGTGGGAATCCAACCGGCGACCCTTGTTGCTCAGAGCTCAGGCTCTTAACCAACTGAGCCACTCAGCGGGCCCCGGTTTGTTTGTTTTTTTAAGCATGTGTTATGTTAGGCATTTTGCTACTATAGCAGTATTAAATCTTAGACCCCGAATAAGGGTATATCAGAAAGATTACATTTGTGTTTATTCAAATTAAATGTGTTTCTATCCCCAAATCATATATATTACTTTTTTAATCAGGAGGCAAATAATTTTTTAAGTCTTTATGCCCCATATTGCTCATCATTATTGGGCCTCTCTCCCTGTATCAGACAACTAGAGCCTCACTTCACATCCTCTAAGTCTCAACTCAGATTCCAGTTATGGCTGCTGCAAACAGGTTCCTGCAGGCTTTCTCCTTCTTTGCGCTGATAGCACCTCACTTCAAGCCTATGCCTTGTTTCTGTCACTTCCTGCTTCCAGTCTTCTCTGATTCCTTTCTGTGAGACCCTAGAAGTGCCTGCTCAGCACTTACACAAGGTGCAAACCAGAGAGATTAATGTCCTAACCAAGCAGGAGCAGATGAATAAACAGTTCTCCTTCTTGTTCCTAGTTCCTTTGGGGGACACGTTTGATTTTAGCCCACGCCAGTAAACAACCTGATAATGCAACCTTGTATTGACTTCCCCTCATTCCCTGTGCCATACTCTTACTCTGAAGGATTACTTCCAAATAAATTACCTACACTCAAGCCTTTCTCTCAAGTTGTGATTTCAAGGGACTACTAAGACACATTCCCATTCAACTGAGTTACATAAAGGTCCAATGGGTCTTATAAAGAGCAAAATAAATAGAGAAACCTCTCCAGGCTTTGGTCCACCATTTGGGATGTTCGTTACCCAAGCCCAAGTAGTCCCTAGGAAGTATGCAGTTACCTTCTTTTGGGCACAATAATAATAATATTTACCAGGGCTGGGAGCCCCAGTATTAGCATCCAGTCTCACCCATGCACTATACACCTATGGAGATCCAGCCACCAGAAGAGCAGTAATTCCCCATCCTCATGGAACATCCTTCAACTCCCATAAACTTGGGGACAATTTTCCCTTTTTCTCTGTTCCTGTTTCTTTCTCTGTAAGGGTACCTAAGCCTACGCCACCCCCATACCTAAAACAATCTCCTTGATGAGTTTAAGCTTTCACAAAACACAGGAAAAATATTTGTCTTCAAACAACTGCTTTCTTCCTTTTAAATAACTCCCAAGGAAGGGGTACACAAAGGACCTTCTTGGAAAATGGGGAAGGGGAACAAATTGAGGAAAAAAAATTCCACATGAATTAATTTTAAAAAACACACACACCTTTCTACATCTACATTTTATCTCATTTAGATGTCACAGTGACCCAGTGAACTAGTTCTTATTATTCCCCCTTTAAAATGAGCAAGCTGTGGCTTGAAGAAGTTTAGTAACTCTCCAAAAGTCTCACATCTCTTAAGAGATGAAGCTCAGATTTGAATACAGCCCTGACTATCTCCCAAGCCCTTTCCACTACTAATGCTGTGTAATCAGTATGGATAATTTTATTTTTATTAAATTTATTTTGATTCTTGGCCTTCAATCCTCAATTTCTGTTTCTTTTATCAAGAAAAGAGTCTTGCTTATTCAATAGTCTTCTATTTGTCATTGGTATCTCCCCATCTGTCTTGCTCTATAGAATTAAACTTCACAGGAAGACTACATTAATTAGAACTATTTTAAGAAATTAACTGATGTTACTTTACATTTATCTCAGCATATAAATAAAAGGAGGAAGGCACTTAGATTCTGGGCCAGACAGAGAATTTCTGTGATTGCCACTCATCACAGGTGCCAAAACAGTTACTTCTTCTCTGAGCCTAGGAAAGTTTCTGTACCCATTGTCAATGAATGACTTGCAATGATGCTAATCTATAAGGTTTTTTATTGGTCTTTAGGAGTACTCGTTGGTCCAGCCATTAGTCTATCACTTTCTGTAACATTTTTATTGATAAATCATTTTCTCCATTTAAAAAAAATGCATAGGTAAAGACCAAGTAAATGCCAAAAACTTAATGTTGCACTAAATTGCTTTATAAATTAACATCTTTAAAATAAGTCAGAAATCTAAGAAATTTTATAGGAAAACAAAACCCAATGAACACAGAGCCATATTTTTATACAAAGTATATATAGTGTATACATATTGTGTATCCTCTTTTTTCCACATAAACATTTCAACAGGTCTTAAAATATCATGGTGTAGGGCTTGCTGAGTGGCTCAGTTAGTTAAGAGCTCACTCAAGAGAGCTCTGAGCAACAGCGGTTCAAGTCCCAGCCCGAGCTGAGCTGCCGCTGAGCTGCCAACAGGTGGCAGCATGGCTCAGCTGAAAAAAATATATATATATATATATAATGGTGTATTCAATAATTATCTTACCCATATTGGATTATTTTCCATTTTTTAAATTAATCTAATTATACACCTGTTTTTAAAAACATGCACCTCATTTTTGTCTTCTTTTGTATCATCTACTTAAGATCTATTGCCCAAGGTGGAATTGCTGCATTAAAGACTTTTGCAATCACCATTCTAGATTCTCAATTGTCATCAGGAACCACCAGCAATACAGTTATTTTCCAACAGACCACCAATATACTGTGTTGTTGGTGTGATTTATCTTGCATAGTAATATAGAGATGTGGTTGTGCCTTTAATTTGCTTTGCTTTAATGACTACCAAAATTCGGATTTTTTTTCATGTTGAGACTTACAGTCTATATTTCTTTATTGGTAAATCATCTGCTCTGGCCATTTATCAAGTAGGATATAAATCTTTTGTACTTTTGACTCTGATTTCTCAAATAATTTCACTGTCACTGTGTAGTCATATTCTATAAGTTATCCTAAAAGGGTTTTATTGGTATTGATTTTATATATTTGTATAAATATATTTGCATAAATTAGCATATTAAGGATAATGGTATATACATATTTTTAAATATTTTTTTGTTAAATTATCTTTCTAATCCTTTGTTTCATTAATTTGTTTTTTCTCATTTCAAAATTAATTGATCTATGAGTTCATGTCAGAATCCTGGCAGGAAACAGAAAACATATTTAGAAAGTGTTACTGAAGAGAATGTACATACAGAAAGGATTATTCACAAAGATGCAGGCAAGGATAAGAGAATATAACAAAGCACAGGGACTAGAAACAATTATACACTTTTATTGTCTTTAAGCCTAAAGGGGATATGAGAGAGAATGAGCCTAGAGAGAGTTTGTAGCATGGAAGCAGTGCCCCCACCCCCACCCCTTATAACAGCAGTTCTCAACCTTCCTAATGCCGTGACCCCTTAATACAGTTCCTCATGTTGTGGTGACCCCCAACCATAAAATTATTTTCNTTGCTACTCTATAACTGTAATTTTGCTACTGTTATGAATCGTAATGTAAATATCTTTTTGTTTTCCGATGGTTTTAGGTGACCCCTGTGAAAGGGTCGTTCGACCCCCAAAGGGGTCGCGACCCACAGGTTGAGAACCGCTGCCTTATAAGAACTGTAACTGTAGAATACAGCCTGTACCCAAATTGCAACAGGGTGGGGACAGAACAGGGTGGAGAGATGGGGACAAAATTCCCTAGCCCCTCTTCCCAGTCATTTGCTGATGCCTCTCATCGGCCAATCCAACCAGGAGCCAGAGAGCAAAGGAGCCCGAGTGATGCAGCCTTAGATGTCAGACTCCTAGGTTACAGAAAAGGGCAGAGAAGGTAAGGAGGGAGAGGTGTGAATAGAGAACAACCAGCACATTACTGATACTCGTGGTCTCTCACATTTCTGCACATCTCATTATTATTATTACTCCTTCCTGGTGATATAATTTCCTCAACTTACCTAGAAAGTCAGGGTTGCTTCAAACCAGCTGAAGATGCAGATAAAATGTTTTTGGCATCTTCCAAGGTGATCTTACCAAATACATTACCCAATTGGACAGGTCCTTTTATAATTTCTATTTTGTTTATGACCCAAGAAACTGTCCAAAACATTATCTCTAAGTAATCAGATATATTTTCATTTTGTAACCCTAAAATTATTATTAGTGGTAGTATTACAGAGACAGTTTTTAAAGTGTTTTATCTTTATAAGGCAGTTTAATGTCTGCTTTGTCTCTTTTCTTAAAATTCCAGCTAATATAATTTATAATTGATTGTTTGGAATGGGGCCCAATCTGATTCACACTTTGGTTTTTTTCCTCATTCTCGATCACCTCTGCCCTTGGGCATTGCTTTTACTGGGCTCTGTCTAACTCTGGGAGTAGGAGCCAAACATTCTAATTTTAGGAGAACAAAATGACATCAAATACCTGGATGGTTGACATCCTCCATTACTGTTATATCTTTCCTCTAGGTCAGTTAATCTACATATAAAAAATTTTAAACCTATCTCCTTTATTTCTTATGAAAATTAAATGCATATATATTATAATACATAAGTTATATGTATCACTTTTATTTATTATGAGAATTAAATCAATTAATACTTGCAAGTACTATGTAAATATTTTCAACCATCTGGAGAAGAAGCCAGTTGAGTATTCACATAGCAAGTTTTCTGTTCCCTTCATTCATTATATTTTTATTCAACTTTGGATATCCTCAATTATTGCCATGCAATTCTTAAAGATGATAACAGTGTTTTACTATTGTATTTTTCATATACCTGGAGGTAAGAGATAATATGCTGGAAAATACACAAAACCACAGGTTAAAAATGGCTGGTCTTCCTGGTATGAGCTAAGAAGTTCCAGACTAGATTGTAAACTTTATGAAGGTAGGCATTTTTTCTGTTTTATTCACTATTTCCCTAATGCCCCAGCACAGTGCCTGGCACATAGTAGGCACTCAAAATATTTGTTGAATAAATGAATGAAGTGAGAAAGGCTTAGAGAGAAAACAATTTCATGTGAAAAAAGGGCTTGAAACTATTAACAATTAGAACATTATATTCATCTAAAAATGGTAAGTTAAAGCATAAGCTGATTCAGGTTACAACCCCAGATGTCAAGAATAACTTTCTCCTCAGCTGTTTTTTTTGGAGAAGTTCTGGGTGGTTTGGAAAAGTTGTGGTATTATTCTAAATAAGTATACAGTGAAAATCAATTAAGAAATTTGCTTTTAGTTTTATCTAGCCCAGTATTTAAATTTTCAATGCACAGTGTGCATAAATTGTAAAAAGTTCCTAATTATACTCAAATTTCACATATTCATATAAACCTCAAGTAGTTTAAAACTATTTTAAATTTACTGTAACCTAGAGAGTACTTTCTAAAAATTACAGTGTTGAGTGATTTTTAGAATCATATTTAATAATTATTCTTCACAATAAAGCTAGAAAAAAGACCCACATTAATAAAGTGGGTTATGGATACAAAATTAGAGATGAGCTTATAACAAAAAGAGATATTATTAGAATGAATGAATTAACAAATGAATGAATGGAAAAACAATGAATATCTTCACTAGATTTTTTTTCAAGCTAACATTTTCAACAGGAGGGAGAGATTTTATGTCTCTCATGTCTCTTTTATTTTATAATAATCTTCATTCCCTTTTTGGATGAGAAATTGGGTCATTTTCAAAAAGAAAAATGATGAAGGACTAAAACTATTTGGGTTCAAGATTTACTTTAAAGCTATTCAGCAAAGATTTCAAGGTTATTTACTGGAGTAAAAGTGGAATAACTATAAATACATATGCAAAAAGATATGAACCTCAACCCATGCCTCACACCATATACAAAAACCAACTTGAAATAGATTCTAGATCTAAATGTAAAACTTATAACTATAAAATTTATAGAAGAAAACAGAGAAAATCTTTGTGACCTCGAGTGAGTAAAGATTTTTAAATAGGACATATAAAGCACTAACCTTAAAATTAAAAAATTGATAAATTGAACTTCATCAAAATTAAAAACTTTGATTCTTAAAAGACATAGTTTCAAAAAGAAAAGGAGAAAATATTTGAAAACATATATCTGATAAATGAAGATATAATATATAAAGAACTCATATATAAAGAACTCAGAACTCAATAATAAGAGGACAAAATAAGAGGACAAAAACATATATCTGATAAATGAAGATATAATAAATAAAGAACTTCATATATAAAGAACTCAGAACTCAATAATAAGAGGACAAAAAATTAGATTTTTAAAAATGGGCAAAAGATTTGAATAAACACCTCACCAAAGAAGATGTACAACTGGCAAATAAACACATGAAAAAGATGTTCAACACTGCTAGTGTCCTAGGGAAATGTAAACTAAACTCACAGTCAGATACCACAACATACATATTCACTGGAATGACTCAAATTTAAAAGGCTCTCAATCTCAAATGTTGAACGTGTGTGGAGCAACTGGCACTTGCACTCATTGCTGGAGGAATGAAAAATGATACAACCACTTTGGAGACACTTTTTTGTTTTTTTTTATAAAGATTTTATTGGGGAATTGGGCACGAGAACATTGTGTTTTTTCAGGACCCATCAGCGCCAAGTCAAATTGCTGTCCTTCAATCTTAGTTGTGCAGGGCGCAGCTGAGCTCCAAGTCCAGTTGCTTTCAATCTAGTTGCGGGAGGGGAAGGGCACAGCCCACCATCCCATGTGGGAGTAGAACCGGCAACCTTGTTGTTAAGAGCACATGTCCTCACCAGCTCAGCAGCAGCTCAGCTCAGGCGCAGCTCACTGGCCCATGTGGGAATTGAACCGGCAACCCTGTTGCTCAGAGCTTGTGCTGTAACCAACTGAGCCACCCAGCCAGCCCAGCAGTTTTTTTAATGAACCTATACTTACCATCTGATGAAGCTATTTCATCACTCCTAGTGTTTGTAAAGGGAAATGAAATATTTTCACACAAAACTTGTATTTATATATTTATAGCTTTATTCATAATAGCTTAAAACTGGGAACAATCCAAATGTCTATGAATTGGTGAATGCATGAACAAATTGTGGTATATTCATATAATGGAATAAAAAGGAACAAACATGCAACAGAGTAGATGAATGTCAGAAGTATTGTGCTAAGTGAAAGCAGCCAGACACAAAAAAAACCCACATGCCAAATAATTCCATTTACATGAAATTCTAGAAAAGACAAAGCTATATCAACAGAAATCAGATCAGCGGTTGCTTGGAGCCAGGAGTGTGCAAGGAGATTTTCTACCAAGGGACCCAAGGGAACTTTTGGGGATAATGAAAATATTTTATATGATTGTGGTCGTTACTTTGACTGTCAAAACTCATCTAAGTATATATTTATAACTGTTGGATTTTATTGGGTATAAATTATATTTCAATAAACTTGATTTAAAATAAAACAACTTTATAGGTGGTGCAGTGTACTTCCTAATGCATCATTTAATGCCTTGTATATGAGTCAAGGTCTATTTGAGAAAACAAACCAACACTAAGTACTTCAAGGAGAGATAAAAACAAGGGATTGGTTACACAGGTGTGAGAGACCTGAAAGAGTAAATAAATAGCACTGAGGTAATCAAAAGATGATAATGAAGGAACTGTTATCACCGCTGAAGCTAAGGGAACAAAATGGAACTGGTATCTAATTCAGAGGAGAGAACTCCCTCCTGCTGCCACTAGGAGGAAGGGCTTCTGCTGGGCTATCCAGACCAGAAAAAAACGAAAAAAAAACAAAAACCAGGAATGATTAATCCCTTTTTTGTCTCTTTTCTCTCCTCCCATCTCTAGTGGTTCTTATTGATGGAACCTACCAGGGACTCAGCTATGACAAGAGAAATTTTGTTTCCAGAGCCTAATCTCAGCATCAGGAAACAAATGATAAAATGTATGGAGGTGTAGCTGAAGGTAAATGACACTCTGGTTTATCCCACTTTTAATAATACTAAGATTAATCAGTAATTTTAGGTGGTTTAAGCTTAATCCCTCTATTATTAAATTTCTAATCTTGTTTCATTTAATGGTTTTAGCATCCATTGCATAGTGTTACATTTGTTACATAGTGTTGCATTTGGTGTTACAACGCAACAATTTTCTGTTTTTAGCATTCTTTGTACACTTACTAGGTGGAATTCTATGAAGAAGAATGTACCCTCAACTACTCAGTTGTCCTGGGATACAGTTTGTACAGGAAAGATAGGAATAATATTTATTAATTCCCTTTATCAGTTTTCAGAGTTGGTAACCTAGCAACCTCCAATGATGATGAATGAACTAGTGGCTTTTGTTAATATTAGAAATTCATCATCTTTTATATATTTGGTGTGTTTTAATCCATTGCAGGCACTATCCTTTTTGATATTTAGATTGTCCTATTTTAGGCCAGTGGGAGCCTTCATGATATTTTTTGTTTTCTGTCTTTTTATTTATTCTGGATTATTCTTATAAAAATGTCAAGTATGTCAATTTAATTCTATCCCCCTCATTTGACTCTAAATCTCTCAGCTCTTGGAAGAAATTTGTAACGTCTTTGTATTTCCCCACTTAGTAGGTTGCTAATTAATAAACACTTGCATTGTCTGGTATTGAGCCACTTTATGGAAACATTCTTTAAATGGCCTCTCAATAGTTCAAACGATTTTAAAAGTCAATTTTAATTACAAAATTTAATAAAGTTGTTCAACTCTAACCAATTCTGCAAGTCCAGTCTTGAAATCTTGGCATTATGTGCCCTCCTTAAGGGGAAAAAGAGAAAGGAAATAACAATGCAAAAAAATAAATATAACAGAATTATGCAATCTAGAGAGGAAGTGCCTTAAGAGTTTTAAATCTGGTCTGCAGTAACACTGTGCTTTATTCATATATAGGTAAATAAATAGGTGAATCACAGCACCTCCAACCACATGCCCAGGCTGAAACTTGGGGAGATTTCCTACACATCTCCTTCCCTCTGAGTGCTATTGATATGTTCTTAAAATCTCTCCAATCCTTGCCCTCTTTTCTTTCCCTCCACCACTGCTATGGTTTAGACTTTCAGCTTAACTAAACCAGGTTATTGTCCTCCTAAATGCTTCCAGTCTTCATACTTCAGTTTTCACACTATTATCAAAGTAATCTTTCTAAAAATGGAATATTTCACAGCCCTTGATTAAAATCCTTGAACAGCTCCTCATTACCTTTAGAAAAAAATTTCTTAACATGGAATATAAGAACCTTCATAATCTGGCCTCTATTTAACTTTCTGCCTTTCTCCTTCCTGTGTCATCCCCAGGTCCTCTCAAGTCCCATACCCAATGCTCCAGCAGTTCTGAAATACTGGCAGAACTCTCACCACTCTGGGCTCTACTGTATTAGGTGTGGTAGTCGAGTGGTAATAATTGTCTTTATCTTTTATTGCACTTATTTGGTAAACTTTAATGAGGTATTATTTACATATCATACAATTCATCAATCTAAATTGTACATACAATCCAGAGGCCAGCAGAGTGGCTCAGCTGGTTAAGAGCTAGCTCAAGAGTACGAGCTCTGAGCAACAGCGGTTGGAGTCCCGGCCTGAGCTGAGCTGCAGCCGAGCGGCCGCTGAGCTGCCAACAGGTAGCAGGATGGCTCAGCTGAAAAAAAAATAATAATAAATAAATAAATAAATAAATAAATTGTACAATTCAATGGTTTTTAGTATAATCACAGAGGTGTGCAGCCATCACCACAATCAATTTTCATCTTTACATTTTCGTCACCCAAAAAGAAACCCCCTGACAGCCATCATTCTTCATTCTCCCTGCTCCTCCCTGCCCGTCCCCCAGCCTCTGGCAACCACTAATCTACTTTCTATATGTTTTTGCCTATTCAAGACCTTTCATATAAATGGAATTATACAATATTTAGCCTTTTGTGATCAGCTTCTTTCACTTAGCCAGTTTTCATCTTGTACTTGTTTTAAAATTATCAGGGTAACAACAGAGATAGTTTAGAAGTAAAGTAAAGGTTAATAAAATCGCCCATATATTCTAATACAATCAATATCATAATTTCATTTCTTTTTTCCTCTTCTGCACGTGCATTTTTATCTGTTACACAGATGGAAGACATCCCTTACTCGGACCTCGCTCCCCACCTCTCAAAGCTCAGCTAGAGAGCCTGCCGCGGAGGGAGAAGCGGCCCCGCCCATCCCCACCGGCGCCTCGCTTGCGTCACTGATTTGAGCCAAGACCCCCTCCTTTTTTCCGGGTCGCGGTTGCTTTGACAGAGCGCGATGGCGGCGGCCGGGTCTGCAGGGGTGCCGGCGACCGTGTCGGGAAAGCAAGAGTTTTACCAGCTTCTGAAGAACCTGATCAATCCAAGCTGTATGGTGCGGAGGCAGGCAGAGGAAATCTATGAAAATATCCCAGGTCTGTGTAAGACTACATTCCTCTTAGATGCCGTCAGAAATAGAAGAGCAGGTTATGAGGTGAGACAAATGGCTGCCGCACTGCTACGACGGCTTTTGTCCTCTGGGTTTGAGGAAGTCTATCCAAATCTGCCTTCTGATGTTCAGAGGGACGTCAAGATTGAACTGATACTGGCTGTTAAGTTAGAAACACATGCTAGTATGAGGAAAAAACTTTGTGATATTTTTGCGGTGCTGGCCAGGAATTTGATAGATGAGGATGGCACTAACCACTGGCCTGAAGGTCTGAAGTTCCTTATTGATTCGATCTACTCCAAAAATGTGGTTCTTTGGGAAGTTGCACTTCACGTTTTCTGGCACTTTCCTGGGATTTTTGGGCACCAAGAGCGGCACGATTTGGATATCATCAAACGGTTGTTGGACCAGTGTATTCAAGATCAAGAACATCCAGCAATCAGGACATTATCCGCTAGAGCTGCAGCTGCATTTGTACTTGCCAATGAGAATAACATTGCTCTTTTCAAAGACTTTGCAGACTTGCTTCCTGGAATCTTACAGGCTGTGAATGACTCATGCTACCAGGATGATGATTCAGTCCTAGAATCCCTTGTTGAAATTGCAGATACTGTACCCAAATACTTGGGTCCGTATTTAGAAGATACTCTGCAACTGAGTCTAAAGTTATGTGGAGACTCTAGGCTTAGTAATCTGCAACGCCAGCTGGCCCTTGAAGTAATAGTGACCTTGTCTGAAACTGCAACCCCAATGTTGAAAAAACATACAAATGTTATTGCACAGGCAATTCCTCATATATTAGCAATGATGGTTGATCTACAGGATGATGAGGACTGGGTAAATGCTGATGAAATGGAAGAAGATGATTTTGATAGCAATGCAGTTGCAGCTGAGAGTGCACTAGACAGACTGGCTTGTGGGCTCGGTGGAAAACTTGTTTTACCAATCACTAAGGAGCATATCATGCAGATGCTTCAGAGCCCTGACTGGAAATATCGACATGCTGGATTAATGGCCTTATCTGCCATTGGAGAAGGATGCCATCAGCAAATGGAACCAATTCTAGATGAAATGGTTAACTCTGTTTTGCTTTTTCTTCAGGATCCTCATCCAAGGGTGAGGGCTGCAGCCTGTACTACACTTGGACAGATGGCTACAGATTTTGCGCCTAACTTCCAAAAGAAATTCCATGAAACAGTGATTGGGGCTCTGTTGCGTACCATGGAAAATCAAGGTAATCAGCGTGTGCAATCACATGCAGCTTCTGCACTTGTTATTTTTATTGAAGACTGCCCCAAATCATTGCTACTTCTGTATTTGGATAGTATGGTGAGAAATCTACATTCCATCTTGGTGATTAAACTTCAAGAGTTAATTCGGAATGGAACTAAGTTGGCCTTGGAACAGCTTGTTACAACCATTGCCTCAGTTGCGGATACAATAGAAGAAAAATTTGTTCCATATTATGATATATTTATGCCCTCACTAAAGCACATTGTTGAGCTTGCTGTTCAAAAAGAACTCAAGCTCCTAAAAGGAAAAACTATTGAGTGCATTAGCCATGTTGGTCTTGCTGTTGGGAAGGAAAAATTTATGCAAGATGCATCAAATGTGATGCAGCTATTGTTGAAGACACAATCAGACTTAAATAATATGGAAGATGATGATCCTCAGACCTCTTACATGGTTTCAGCATGGGCTAGAATGTGTAAAATTCTTGGAAATGATTTTCAACAGTATCTTCCACTGGTTATCGAGCCTCTTATTAAGACTGCTTCAGCTAAACCCGATGTTGCTCTTCTAGATACACAAGATGTGGAGAATATGAGTGATGATGATGGCTGGCAATTTGTAAATCTTGGAGACCAGCAAAGTTTTGGAATTAAAACTTCAGGACTTGAAGCAAAATCAACTGCTTGCCAGATGTTGGTTTACTATGCTAAGGAATTAAGGGAAGGTTTTGTGGAGTATACAGAACAAGTTGTAAAGCTGATGGTTCCTTTACTGAAATTTTATTTCCATGACAATGTTCGAGTAGCAGCAGCTGAGTCCATGCCTTTTCTCCTGGAATGTGCAAAAATTCGTGGCCCAGAGTATCTTGCACAGATGTGGCAGTTCATATGTGATCCCTTAATCAAGGCTATTGGGACTGAACCCGATACAGATGTACTCTCAGAAATAATGAATTCTTTTGCAAAGTCCATTGAAGTAATGGGAGATGGGTGCCTTAATGATGAACAGTTGGAAGAACTGAGAGAAATATTGAGAGCAAAACTTGAAGGTCACTTTAAAAACCAAGAATTGAGGCAGGTTAAAAGACAGGAAGAAAACTATGACCAACAGGTTGAAATGTCTCTGCAAGATGAGGATGAATGTGATGTTTACATTCTGACCAAAGTATCTGATATTTTGCACTCATTATTTAGTACTTACAAAGAAAAGATTTTA
The DNA here is from genome assembly GCF_001890085.2 of Hipposideros armiger. Taxonomy (NCBI): domain Eukaryota; kingdom Metazoa; phylum Chordata; class Mammalia; order Chiroptera; family Hipposideridae; genus Hipposideros; species Hipposideros armiger. The sequence goes on from NW_017731779.1 coordinate 997,315, forward strand.
CCGTGGTTTGAACAGCTGCTTCCATTAATTGTAAATCTAATTTGTTCTAATAGGCCATGGCCAGACAGACAGTGGGGACTATGCATATTTGATGATATCATAGAGCACTGTAGTCCAACCTCATTTAAATATGTAGAATATTTTCGATGGCCAATGCTACTAAATATGCGAGATAACAACCCTGAAGTCAGGCAAGCTGCTGCTTATGGCCTGGGTGTTATGGCACAGTTTGGTGGAGATGATTACCGTTCTTTGTGTTCAGAAGCTGTTCCACTGCTGGTAAAAGTTATTAAGTGTGCAAATTCCAAAACCAAAAAAAATGTCATTGCTACGGAGAACTGTATCTCAGCAATAGGCAAGATTTTGAAGTTTAAGCCTAACTGTGTAAATGTAGATGAAGTTCTTCCACACTGGCTGTCATGGCTTCCACTACATGAGGATAAAGAGGAAGCTATTCAGACTTTGAGTTTTCTCTGTGACTTAATTGAAAGTAACCACCCAGTTGTACTTGGTCCAAATAATTCCAATCTTCCCAAAATAATCAGTATAATTGCAGAAGGAAAAATTAATGATACTATTAACTATGAAGATCCTTGTGCCAAACGCCTAGCTAATGTTGTGCGTCAGGTACAGACTTCTGAAGAATTATGGTTGGAATGCGTATCCCAACTTGATGATGAGCATCGGGAAGCTTTACAGGAGTTGCTGAATTTTGCTTGAAACACTTTAATATCACTTGAATTATCATCTACCATAAAAGTAACTCCAAATAAGTGTTGTGAATGGATTCCATTATAATTGAGAGAACTGTTCTCTCCCTGCTAAGCAGTTTGTACTCTTTCTCTATGTTTCTCCAGGATTATTAGTCAGTGTTACAGCCTTCTGTCCAACTTGCATGTTTTACCTCTTAAACACAGACTTTGGTGATAACCTGTGCTTCCATTGTCTTAGAATGTTTGTCACCTTTCCCCTAGTTGATGTGAAGTATATAAAGTGTTGCCATTTGTCTGAATTATTGGTGCTGGGCAAGCAATATACTTGGTGTCAAAATGTCATGCTGCCTATCACAAGATGCTAAGACTTCACAAAGTTAGGATAGCAGAACTTCTAGGGCAAATATCTTTGGAATTATGGGTGAAGACTATAGTGCCAGGCTTGTTCTTCCTTGATAATACTCCTGGTTTTCATGGTAATAGGAGGATACTGAAATTGGGAGAGAGTTTTGAGATATTGCAGTGGATGTTTTCCCTGTAATGTATATGAACTTTTTCATAATGCCCTTCTGAGAACTGGGTGAGACATATCCATATTCTAGTTCCCAAGGTGTCCAGCTGAGAGTTATAAGAATTTTAGAATCTCCTTAGCCAGATTGGACTCTATTTGTTAAGTTTTCCAAGACTCTAGGAATCATGGTCACTGAAAAGAGTGTCTTGGTAAGTCTAACATTGGTAGCATGTAACATACTATATAACACAGTGTTTGACAGTAATCAGTATTTGTGGGAGTCAATCAATGTTATGTGTTTGAGTAGAATATTGTATATGTATACTATTTTTCCCCTGCAAAGCTACTCAACAAGAAGTCCTAATTCAAAATGGGGCTTAAATAGATTTCTATTTTGAAGAAGTTCTAAATAGATTCTATAGTAGCACGGAAGAGTATTCTACTGTAAAAATGAAAGGGAAGCAAATCTAATTTTATCTTTAAACATGAAAAACAAAATAGCTTTGAGACCTGTCATTTAGCATTAGATGTGCATTATACATTATAAGAAAACAGTTCTATAAATCTAGGGTTAATTATATTCATTGGAATGTCAGTCTTTAATGTCGAGCTTTTGTAGGGTAGAGAAAAGCTTCTATTCAGCAAATCATTGATCCAAAATTTAAGAAAAAATACATGTCATAATTTCCTGGCGTTTTTGTGAGTCCTGTGTATGTAAAGTATTTGGCAAATATTTAAGACCTAGTAAGTGCTTAATAAATGGTAGCTATCATTGCTGTTGTTTGTACCTACACTGTGTTCTTTTTATGTTTGGGATTCCTTGTAGAATTTCTCTGATTCACCTTCTACCAGTTCAGATAAGCAAGCTATGTAGGCTATTGTGGTCAGAGATATGGTAGATTTTAGATATGCAGTTTCTGTCCATTCCCTACAATTATTTATTAATGAGGGGGAAAAGGATATTAAGTACAGTATGGTCACAATTTTAAGATTAAAAAGTATATGCGAATAGAAAAATCCCACCACAACTTATTAATAGAGGTTTTCTCTAGGAATGAATGGCAATTTTTCTTGAGACTCATTTATATTTTCTAATTTACCTACAACCAACATATTTCTTATATTTTTAAATTCAAGGACCTGATTGCAATCATCTTGGCCTCTCCATGACCCATAGCTGAGGTTTCTTCAACTCACCCGTACCTCTTTATCTTATCTCTTACAAAGCCCTTGATCAACATTTCTAGCAATTTCCTACACTATTGTGCATGCTGCAAAATTGGAAATTCTGCCAGATGGCTTGGAATTAGGTCCCTGGAGAATTTTTAAGTATGACAGACCCAGATTTGAAATTTGGCAAACTATCTTCTTCACCTAAGCATCAATTTCTCCATCTGAAAAATGGGCGAAATACCCAGGTCATAGGATTGTTGTAAGAATTAAAGAAGTGCTTAGTGACGCAGGATTCCAACAAATGCAAGCTAATATCTGAGAGTCCTGAAACAGGGTTGGTGACTAAAGTCAAAGGGATATTTGCTGGTGAAGGGTGGCTCCAGATTCTTGGGCTTTGTCAAAGGAAATGAGGGGTGTCCAATGAGACCCATTTTTGTTTGCCAGTTGCTGAAGTAGGACTGATTTCAGCCTTTGTTTCTGTGAGGTGAGGTAATTCTATGGGCTCTACGATGAGAATGCTGCAAATGCCTAATTACAAATGTCTTTAAAGGTCCATATTAATGAGAAACAATCGAGTTAGAATATCCTGACCATTTAGTTATATAGCTTTTACTTTTAAAAATGCTTGATTTGTAGAATTTTGTTTTTGTCTTCCAGGTTTCAAGCAAGAGCGTTCTAAGTAGAAAGAGCAAAAGCGTTCAAGTAGAACATGAGAAAACAGAATATCTGCTTTTTGGAACTATTAGTTCCTTTCTTCCCACTTATTTTAAGCAATATGTAAATTAATGTCCACTTTTTAGACACTACCTAAACAGTAATTTGTTAATGTGTAGTGAGACTGTAAGGCCATGCTAATGACTTACTTAATGCTATACGGCTTAGACTTGAAATATTTGAAGACTGTTTTTAGTGCCAAGGGTATTTTTTTAATGAGGTTCCATCTCCTTCCTCTATTCTTAGCAGATCTCGAGAATGAAGAGTGTAGAACTATGCTCTCATTTTAACGGAAAACATGAGGCAAGTTTCCAAAATAGGAATTGATGTTAACTGGAGACAGGAGTTTCAGAAATTCTACTTCTACAATAATCTCGTTTTCTTTTACACGTGTACTTATGTTTCATTTGGTCCCGTTCTTGAACCTTTTTACACTGTTCAAAATTCTAGCTTTATAAACCGGCGGCAGTCATAAGGGGGAGGTTGTGTGCGAAGAATATGTAAATTTTACAATAGGCTAGGATTTACATTTTGTGCCTTATTACTTTTCATTTGCCATTGACGCAAGTTATCTAGCAAGCTCCTTCTGGGTTACTGTTAGTTTTTAGGGCTAGTAAGGGTATCGCAAAAGAAACATCCTAACCAGTACTTGCTTTTTAAAGGCCTGTGGCCTTTCAGGAGGTGGCGAGTAAAGCTGCGCAGGCGCCTTGCTTCCTCCTCAACTCAGCCCTCATCGTCGTCTACAGGCTGATGACATCATTGGTCCGCGCAACCTACCAGGCCTCGGGACCTGCAGCTGAGCCTAAGTCCGTGCTTTCCCGTAGCGGGGCGGGACGCGAAGCAAGGGGCGGGGTGGCTGGCTGTCCTAATACGCATGCGCACCGTGGATGGCGACGGTGCTTCTTTCTTTGCGTATTTCCACAGGTCGCCCCAGTTTGGGGTGGGGGGAGCCTCAGTGCCCTCCTCCTTCTCTGCCCCTCCCCTTCCCTTCTTCACCCCCCCTCCCAGCAGGGCTTGTAACTGACAGTTGTCGCCGGGCCTGGTCCGCGCACTGCCTCCTGCCTGGGTCCCCGCAGGTAGAGAGGGGCGGGAGGGGGTGTGAAGGAGAAGAGGAGGAGGAGCCCGAGGTCCGCGGCCCTGCACTGCGGCCGCCTCCGAGGAGGCGAGAGAAGACCCCCATCGCTTCCTCCTCGCCCCCTCCCAGCCACTTGGTCGGCCCGGGAGGGGGTGGGGCGCCCAGGCCGCGGCGACCAGGCCCGGCCTGACGGGTGAAGAGCGGGCGGGCGGGGCGCGGACGGGTGAGGCAGGCGAGGGCCGCGCGCGCGCCGCCGCCGGGGGGAGGGGAGAGGAGGGCACCTAGGCTCTCCTCTTCTCTCCCCCCTCCCCCGCGCGCCATGTAACCCCGCCCCGCCGGCGGCAAGCTCGAGACCCCCGCGCGCACCGAGCCGAGCTAGCGGCTGGGGAGAGCGAGGCCCGATGCGGCTGAGGCTGCGCGGCGCGGCCGAGCCCTGAGGAAGCGGCCCTCACTCACGCGTCCCCCGGCGCCTCGAGCGGCCGCTCCACACAGCCCAACCTGGGCCTGCCGGGGGCATGAGCGTGCCCGAGACGCCGGGGGAGATGGAGCCGGCCGGGGAGGAGGAGCGGCCGCCACTGGCGGCCGAGGAAGAGGACGACGAAGAGGTGGCAGCTGCGGCCCGGGCCTCAGGGCCGGCCCGAAGGAGGAGTGCCTCCTCACGGGAGGACGCAGAAGACCAGGAGGAGGAGGTGGAGGAGGCGATGGTGGTCGGGGGCGGTGGCTGCAAGGAGCAGGAGCTGACCTACGAGCTGCAGCAGGGCTACCGCATCCTGGGCGAGTTCCTGCAGGAAAAGCACCGGGGCCTCACCGCCCCCTTCCTGCAGCCCTTGGGGGGCGTTGCCACCTGGGAGGAGGAGGCGGCTGAGGGGCCGCGCAGCGGGGGCCGGGGCAGCCGCTCCCTCCCGCAGCAGCCGGGGCAGGGCATGTGTCTGCTGAAGATGGAGGAGAAGTTCACTAGCGGCCAGTACGGGGGCATCACGGAGTTCGTGGCCGACTTCAGGTCGATGCTGGAGACGTGCTACCGCCTTCATGGAGTGGACCATTGGATCTCTAGACAGGGCCAGAAGCTGGAGATGATGCTGGAGCAGAAGTTGGCGCTTCTCTCTCGGTAAGTGAGCCCTGTCCCAGGTGGGACTGAAGGACTGACACAAACACACCCTCGCACGTGTCCGAGGATGGGCTGGGCCAGGGGCCTGGGGGCGTCGCTGATAGGTGCTGAGTCGGTGCTGGAGAACCCGGGGAGGAGGAGCAGCGCTGGGCAGGGTCCCTCGGGTGTGATGGGTGTGAGCGAAAGAGCACGGCACCCAGATGTAAAGCTGAAAAGGAAGCCGAGGCCAGAGCGCCGAAGAGCAGGTAAAGTTTGTAGAAGTCAAGTGAATTGGTGCCCGTAGGAAGAATTACAGGGCTAGGCAGACGAAAAGTTTTAGTGGGATGGAAATTGCACCCGCAACTTTTAGACAGTTTTAGCATGCAAGTTTTAAAAATTCTTAGGATGAAATATCGTTAGAAAAATATTACTTCATGTAAACAGGTGGTGGTTTCAAACCGGTAAAAATAGTCGTATCATTTTACTACCCATGTCGGCCATCGGAGATTTATGAAGTGTTATTAAATGGTTAATGATTACTCTGGTATACTCCTGATCTTTTCTCTCAGCTTCATCTGAGGAGACTGAATTTTTGCAGTAATAGTGTGTGCATCAATACAAAATTGTTAATACGCTTAGATGTTTGTGTTTCTACAGGAAATCATAGGCAATTCAGGTGGCTCATGCCCTTGTTGTACTTCCAACAACAAAAAAGGAAATAACGGAAGCTACTGAAATAAACTATTAATTTATAGTTAAAATTGATACAAGCTAGATTAATTTCTCAATTGGCAGTTTTTTTAGGAATAGAAAAATAATTGAAATGCTGTTGTTGGAAATGGTACTTGAATAGTAGTTTGACTTGACCAGCTCAAGTGAACTTGAACAAGTCACTTTCCATTTTGACTTCAGTATCTCATCTGTAAAATGGGGATAATAATAGTACCTACCTCATGGGATTGCCATAGGTTTAATTGAGTTAAATGTAAAATCAACAGTGCCCATCCCATAGTTAGCCCAATATAAGTTTTAACCATTATAATAGTAGTAGTAATAGCTGAATAAAATGAGTATTTTTCTCATATCTGGAACTGGGCATTGTACTAGTGTTTTTACAGAATACCTCCTGAAAAGTTGTGTTATTGTTTTGATTCTTGATTTGTATTTATAATTTTAAAATAATGTCATCTGTTATTGGCTTCTGTATGCTGTTTTCAAGACTATCAGTGACTTCTTTCACTGAAAACAAGAATTAACATTGTGCTTGACTCATTAGGGAAGTTCTGTTTACACTAAGGACCTGTTCTTAAATCCTTTCATAAAGTAGGATTATTTGGTAAGAATAATTATTCACAAATTGGCTTTGTAAATTACTTTTAATATTTTAGTGACATTATATTTGTGTAGTGTATTTGTTACCCTTGACTGCACAGTGCTTTATAGTTATGTCTGACATAAAAATCATACACATCATTATTTTTAAATAGTAAAATATACTCCAAATTGCTGTCACAAGATTTTAGAAAGAAGGTACTATAGAGTTCATCTAGTCCAAGCATCCAGTTTTACAAATGTGGAAACAGACTAAGAATGAGGCAAAAGAATGGCTGTATGTAAATGCTAAGAAGTAGCTTATAGGTTTGAATGAATTATAGGTATTTTCAGAAGCGTGTATATAATCATTTCTTGAGTCCTACAAAAGAGCAGGGAGACTATTTCTCTTTTACATAAAGGTAAATTTGTAAATGCTTTCATTCCCAGTGGTTAATGCTCAGAATACCGTATTCCCATATAAATCATATAGCATCCATACTTAGAAGTTAAACTTATAACATTCTGTTGTTTATAAACATAATGTAGTTCTGATATTTTTAGTCCAAGAGAGAGAAAATTCTTGCATTTTTAGTAGCAAAAAAGTAATATTATGGTCTCATAAAGATAATGAAAGTTTTGAGTTTCTCACTTTTTTGTGTTTGATGTATACAAGCATTTTGTAAATAATATGTTTGCTGGACCTCACTTGTTGATACTAGGAAATCATTTCTTTTTATGTACTAGCCTGAAATTTGCGTCATTACTAAACAAATACAGAGTGGTGAGCACAATTTTGAGAAAAAGCATAGGTTACAACTGTTTGGTATGCATTTAAGATATATAGTGTTCAGAACAATATTCTGTCAACTGTCCACATGAATACGATTTTCAGCAAATGAATTACTCAAATTCCTTATTAATAAATAAGCGGTATGTGTTATTTTAGTAATAAAAACAATCACTGAGATGTTATTTAAGTTTTCTTTTGTTTTCTGGTATATATTTGTAAGATATTGAATTAACTCTTATTTTCAGATTTACTGAAAGGAGAACTTTATAGCTGTTCCATTTACTCGTGAGCCTTTTAGTGAATAAGAAATGAGGTACGTTAGATAAAGAAGATGCCACATTACAGAGCAGCCCAGTTGTATTAGTACTTTGGACCCATTGTGTAACTTGGATCTCGGTTTCTTCATCTGTACTATAAGAGTGCTAGGATAGATTAGTTGGTCGTACAAATATTTATCTGCCAGAGCTAGACATTCACATCCCTAATATCAAAAGATAAGTTCTCTACCCTTAAGTGCTGTCTAGTGGAGTATGAACCCAGACACTTAAGATAATGATTCTATAATGGACATATAAACAAGGTACAAGGGGAATTAAGAGGAAGGAGACCTAAATCTGGAGGGGTGGTGGGTAAGTGTAGGGATGGGAATTGAGAGAAAGAAGAAGGGAGAAAGAGACAACAGTAGTTAAAATGTATAATAGAGATGCTTACACTTGAACCAGTGCTTGAAGGAATTGCATATTGCTACTGGATTTTTTTTGAGGACTTGAGACAGGCTTTCCAGAATGCCTAACTGCAGTGAATGCAAAGCATGAAACAGCATGGTGTTTCTGGGAACTACAGGTACTGCTATATGGCTACAGTATGGTCTTCAGAGTAGTGTCTGCACCCCAGGAGGTGTGCAGGATGATAGATTTCGGTGAACAAATAAAATATTACTACTTCAGTATTCTATTTTTATTTTATCCTTTTAAAATTTCTATTTTTAGTTTGCTTTTTGTGGTGGTTTTAATAGCACTAGTATATAATCTATAAGTATAGTTTGTTAAATATAAAGATATATCTAATATAACAATATGTCTTATATGTAATATTTGTAATAGAACTAGGTGACTTAGTTCTTAATAAGACTTAGATGACAAATCTATTCTGAAGAAAGTTATATTTTAGAAGGGATCTCATTAACTTAAGGCAACTGAGAAATACCAGTTAACATTAGATATAAGGAGAAAATCTAAGTGGAAAGGAATAGAAAACACTTAATAGCTAGGAAGTTATGTACAGAGCTTTAGAAACTATGAAATATTAATAAGAATTTCTACCTCTTGCAAATTTTAAATGATGATATTTTTGAAAGCTTTTAAATTTTAAAATATTTTTGAATGCTTTAAGAATGTTGCTATGAGGCCGGCCGAGTGGCTCAGTTGGTTAAGAGTTAGCTTAAGAGCGCAAACTCTGAGCAACAGGGCTGCCGGTTTGATTCCCACATGGGCCAGTCACGCTGCGCCTGAGCTGAGCTGCTGCTGAGCTGCCAACAGGTGTCAGGATGACTCAGCTGGTGTAACAAGATTGCCTGTTCGATGGTGGGCTACGTCCACCCGCAACTAAGACTGAACGTGGCACCTTGAACTGAGCTGCCACATGGATGGCTCAGTGGATAGAGCATGAGCTCTTAACAACAAGGCTGCTGGTTCGACTCCTGCATGGGATGGTGGCTGTGCCCTCCCGCGACTAAGACAACTCAGCACCTTGAGCTGAGCTGCCGCCCGGATGGCTCAGGGGATAGAGCATGCGCTCTTAACAACAAGGCTGCTGGTTGGACTCCTGCATGGGATGGTGGCTATGCCCACCCGCAGCTAAGATTGTAACACAGCACCTTGAGCTTAGAGGCCACAAGCTGCCGACGGGCAGCCAGATGGTGACTGGCGCCCTCCACAACTAAGGTTGAAGAACAACAACTTGGCTGGCCCCCTACCCAATTCCCCAACACTGTTCCTCTCCCCCAATTCTCCAATTAAAAAGAATGTTGCTATGTACCCAGAAAATGGCTTTCCCTAACTTTTAAAGGTTGTAGTTATAGAAGAGGCATCACCAGTGACCCCAACAGAGCTGAACTTAAAATTTTAATTTTGGCCGTTGAAAACAATATTTTGGTGAAAATAAGCTTGAATATAATATATCCTTGTTAATATTCTTTTTGTTTCTGAATTAAGTTGCTGTTAAATGGTACACAAGTAAAAAGCCTTTCTTAAAATAGAGCTAAAGGTTATGTACTTTTATAATTGATTTTTAATTGCCAGAATATTTTTCTTGGGGATGAGAGTACAAAAGCAACATTATTGAGCCTTAAAAATGTAAAAATAGAGGTTTCAAAGTACAAGTAGTTTTGAAATACAAATGAAATTCATAGACTAATTTTAATCCCCTGCTGAGTTAAATTTTAGTTTTGTTGACTTATTCTCATTTAATATCAAAACCCAGAAATGGGAATTTTAATAAGATGCTTCTTTTCCCCTGGCAGCCTTTTTTTCTCCCTAGTAGTCTAACTTCCCCTACCCCCACTGGATTCTGTAATTCTATCTTTTTTATGTAAATCTTTAAAAATTGAGGACCTTTGGTAATAGAATCTGGATTTGCCTCTTGTTCAGAACTATAGAATGTTAGAGCTTGATACTCCGTATACAATAGTTCTATTTATTATAGTTGCCATTCTTAAAAAAAATAGTTGTGTTACTTAGAGAAAGTTCAGAAAATGTTCAAGTGCAGTGATAAAAGGATGAAGGATTTTAATTAACAGGATATTTATTGAGTCCCTGCTTTGTTCTAGGACTTGGGGGACAGTTCCTGCCCCCAAGAGGCTTAAAAGATGGTACATTTACAGTTATGTTAAAAGGTAGACTATGGGGCCAGCTGAGTAGCTCAGTCGGTTAAGAGCTCGCTCAAGAGTGTGAGCTCTGAGCAACAGCGGTTTGAGTCCCGGCCCGAGCTGAGCTGCTGCTGAGCTGCCAACAGGTGGCAGGATGGCTCAGCTTAAAAAATAATAATAAAAGGTAAAATATGTTAAAACTATGATTCATTCTCAAAATTGTTCCATTGTCAGAATACCTGGAAGTCATCCTATTATTTGTAGAGCACCCTCATATATTTAGTTTATCATATGATTTTTTTCCTAGGGGATCCAAAAGGCTTTGTAAAATTATGGGAAGAAACTCTTTAATTGGAGAGATTCTATTTGATACCTTAGTTTGTTTCCCCTACAAATTGGAAGACCATAATCACTTTTCAATGGTACATCTTGGTTCAGCTAATGAAATTAACTATGTGCCAAGGGCGCACACTTTGAGGACTACTATGGTGAGGTTTGTTGAGTGTTAGGGGAGTGCAGAGGAATTATAACTGGGTAGCAGGGAGGGAGCTGGGATTGAAAAAACTTTTAGATTTTATTCTAGAGGTTATAGTTTTGGAGGGTGGGTAGAATATTGATAGGTGAAGTTAAGGAGTTCATTAAACAATTATTTAAATTAGTCTGTGATAGGTAGTATGTAAAGCCCTGTATATACAGTGAGTGATAAACATGACATTATCCCTTATGTCAAGCTGGTAGGTAAATGGAAACAAACAAAGGTGTGTAGCCAGAGAGTACAGAGTATTGCGAGTAATAGTTTATACTCAGTGGTTAGATTGTAGGATGATGAGGGGCTGTAGTGGCAAATAAGTCTCTCAAAGGATAGGCTGGAGCTAATTATGGAGATTCTTGATTGCATGCTGAGGAATTTAGAATATAGGTGATGTAGATCCATGGGTTTTAGCTAAAGGAGTGATACGATTTTACTAGTATTTTGAAGTTTGAAAGCTGAAATGGAAGGAGAGAGAATGAAGAAAGGAAACCAATTAAAAGGCTATTGAGATAATTCCATCAAAAGATAACAAGCAGTAGGAATAAAAAGGTGGATGAGGATACAAAAGAGGTATATTCAGAAGGTGGAAGTGGTGAAATGGCAAGCTACTGGATATGGGGTGTGGAGAAGATGATGTCCAAAATGAATTGGAGCCCAGATGATGGTGATGCTGAGGGAACATCAGAGGAGGCATTCATATGAAGATAGGAAACAGAATTATTGGAAGGCTCTGTGTGGAGCTCAGTAGAATAAGTAGGGCTAGATCAGAGGTGTTTAATTAGGAATTAACCTGCAGATTAAGAAGGATGATGTTTGAAAAAAATGGCAGTGAATGAGATTGCCCAGGACAGAGTCTAGTTAGTAAAATACAAGGGGACCAAAGGCAGAACTTTGTGTAAGGATTCAGTGTCTTCAACCTGGAAAAACGAAAGTTTAGAAGAATATGATAAAGTGTGTATAATTTATATTAAAAGCTGAAATGCTTAACTGAGAAGAGGCAGTTAATGAAGCTGAAAAGAATTTATTCTGGAATGAGTAGAAAGCATTTGGAATATAACAAACTTAATAGACTTTAGTATTTCAGGAGGTTTTGTTCCATTTGGTAATATTAATTTGAGAATGACTTAAATTTAATACAATAAAAAATGCCCTAATAGATTCTAATGTGTTTTGCTTTTTGTCTGTTTCTCATTGTATTTGTGCTCTTGTATTTTTCTTTTTCTTTCTTTTTTTTTATTATTTTTTTTATTTTTATAAGAGTATTGGAGCCAAACTGACGACATATGCCTGGGAGCAAGATCTCAAATGCTCCCCATTTTTATTTTTAAGAAAACAACTGGAGAAAAAAAACTAGGAAAAAAATTGGTTTTGTAGAGACAATTGGGTCCCTTTCATAGTTGTATTTTAGCTTTCAAATCATCTGTAGGCTCTCTCCATAAAATTAGAGGTGCACAGAGCAAATAATAACCGTTTAATTTCTAAGGAACTTGCATAGTAATACGAATCTTTAAAATACATATTAAGTTACTTGAGGTGGTTTTTTTTTTTTTAATTGGGAAAGATAATAATAAACCCCCGTGGTGGTAGTATCTATTACGTAGCCCTTTGTATGTCATCTTCCACCTGGGACCTGTGAATGTTCCAGAATTAATCATGCTTAAAAGTAAGGTTATGGGCTGGCCGAGTGGTGCGATGGTTAAGAACTCGTTTGGGACACCAGAGAGCCCTGGTTCGGATCCCACATATGAGGGCCAGTGACGCTGCCCTCCACAGCTAAGATGCTGAACGGCAGCTCAACCTGGAGCTGGGCTGCCTGCCGTGAGTCGCCGGTGACAGCGTGGGCTGCAGCCCCTGTGGCAGTGGGTTGCCATGGGCTACTGTATATATAGCCAGCAGCCAGCGTGAGCGGCCGGCCTGCAGCCAGCGTGAGCGGCCGTCCAGAAGCCGATGACTGATCTGCCTCACCCAGGAAGAGGGCAATGATGGTGCCAACTTGGGCCAGTGAAGCAATGTCCTCCACAACTAGACTGAAGAACAAAACGACAGCAACTTGTCTGTTTCCCTTCCCCCAATTCCCCAGTGCTGTTCCCATCCCCCCAATTCCCCAATAAAAAATCTTTAAAAAAAGAAAAAAAAAGTAAGGTTATTAAGTATATACTCATACACTTTGAAAAGAGACTTAGGAAAATCAACAAAGTATTAATAGTCGTTATTACCAAGTAGAAAGATCCTGGGTATTTTTCATTTTTTTAACTTTTCTGTATGTTCTAGATTTTTTACAATAAGCATATTACTTTTATGGTTAAAAAAAGATTTTATTTAAAGGAAATTAATATTTACAACTTCGAATAAACTATATAGGTAAAAAATTGGGTTAAAAATATGCATCACCAAATTGTAAGACAGTACACTCATGTCAAATGTTGTAACTGGGTAGTAGAATTGTGGGTGATGTTTAATTTTCCCTTCCATTCTTTCTAGTTTTCTTCTGTGACCATATGTTAGTATTATTATTTTAATACTATTCAAAATGTAAAATCTACAGATTTTGTAGGTAGTTTTAATGTCTTGAAATAGCTAGTGCTAAGAACTCACATCAAACTTTCATATTTAAAGCATTTGAGTACAGCAATCTGAAAGCACCTTTAGACAAAAATTACTCTTCTGATAGCTTTTATATCTATCTATTCTTTTTTTTTTTTTTTGAAAGCTTATAAGATTTTGAGCCAAACTGAGACAATTGCCAGGAAGCAAAATCTCAACGGATTGAGAAAATGCTCCCTATATCTCTCTTATTTATTTATTATTTTTTCTTAATTTTTTAAAAAATTTTATTTTTTTATTATTAGTTTCAGGTGTACAAAACAATGTCCCTATATCTCTTTTAAATGTGTGTCTGGGAACTCAGACTTGTTCGTTTCTGTGTAGGAATTGCACTACAAGATTAAAAAAAAGATGAGAATACAGAATGAGATAAACCAGTTTAAGGTAAAACTGCTTAACTGTAAATAAACCTCTTGCTGTATTTTGTAATTACTAATATTGCTTTTGTGTGAGAGTTTAAGTCTTCTAAATTTGAATTAGTGATAAAACACTGCCAAGATATAATGCAGAAAGTGTTTGAATTGTTACTTAGCACAGGAAGTATTTGGGGGAATCTTCTTTTTCCAAAGGATAGCACCTACCTGCTCTCAGATACATCTCATTTGCTAGACATCAGCTTTTCTTCAAATGGTAAATCTCAATTTATAATAACTACATTTGTGTTTGCAAAAGCTTTAAAGGTGAACAGTTTTATTTAAATTTTGTAATGTATGCCACCTTAGTACATTGATTGATGGTAATGGGGTACATTCTCAGTTTTTTTACTTGATATCAGAAAGAAAATCCCTTCCACAATATGTGCATACAGGTAGAATATTGGGATTATTTTCCCTGTGGCATCTCATGTTTTATATTTTTATTTATTTATTTATTTATTTTTTAAGATGAGCCATCCTGCCACCTGTTGTAGCTCAGCGGCTGCTCAGCTCGGGCTGGGAATCGAACCGCTATTGCTCAGAGCTCAAACTCTTGAGCGAGTTCTTAACCAACTGACCCACTCGGCCGGCCCTCATGTTTTATATTTTTAAACTGCTTTTCAATTTCTCTGGTACATTGCCTAACAAACAGAATAAGGGACACCAAAATTCTGCTAAATACACAATTTCTGGTGAATTCAAGGGGCTTTTCTCATGTTTGTTTTAAAAATAAGAGTCCACTTCATTTGCACTAAAGGAGAGAAAGAAACCATCTGAAAAATGTATTACATAGAAATATTTTGCCAAATAGTTATATAGACTGTTTTGATGTTAATCCATAAGCCCAATTTTCTTTTTTCTTTTTTCTTTTTTTTTTTTTTTAGTTGAGCCATCCTGCCATCTGTTGGCAGCTCAGCTCGGGCAGGACTTGAACCGCTGTTGCTCAGAGCTTGCACTCTTGAGCGAGCTCTTAATCAGCTGAGATACTTGGCCAGCCCAAGCCCAATTTTCAACATCTGATAACTTTCTTTGTTATCCTTCTTAGCACTTATTGCAACCTAACATATATGATTTAATTACATATATCTTTTTCTCTCTCATTAGAATGTAAAACCTATGGGGACAGGGACTTTTTCTGCTTGGTTTGTTGCTGTTTGATTTCTATAAATGTTGACTTGAAATTAAGCAGTAAATGGTTATAAAATCTAAAGGTAATTTTAAAAGGTTTTGAGGAGCAGTGTCTCTCTCAAAGGGTGTTTCCCAGATTGCCAGAATGCTGTTTAAAAGTAAATCCTTGGCCCCAGAATAGTATATTTACATTTTATTTATTTTTATATTTAAATAGTTTATTTAAACCTCAGAGTGGGGATTAAGAATTTATATTTTTAAAAAGCTCCCTAATTGATTTTTTTTTTAAGTTTGTGAGAATTGTAGTTTCATTTTTTTAAAACTTTATTGGGGAACAGTGTGTTTTTCCCAGGACCCATCAGCTCCAAGTCAAGTTGTTGTCCTTAAATCATAGTTGTAGAGGGTGCAGCTCAGCTCCAAGTTGAGTTACCGTTTTCAGTCTAGTTGCGGGGTGGGGGGGGGGTGCAGCCCACCATCCCATGCAGGAGTCGAACCAGCAACCTTCTTGTTAAGAGCACACACTCTAACCAACTGAGCCGTCTGGCGTGCCCACCGGCAGCACAGCGGCAGCTCAGCTCAAGTTGTTGTCTTCAATCTAGTTACAGAGGGCACAGCTCACTGGCCCATGTGGGAATTGAACCGGCAACCCTGTTGCTCAGAGCTCCTGCTCTAACCAGCTGAGCCACATGGCCACCCCCCCTAATTGATTTTTATGCACAATAAACTTTGAAGTGTAAAGCTGCTTAGGGATATAGTAACATTGTTTCATGTTTGATTTCAAGTCACAGTTTAGAGTTTTCCTTTCATTGAAGTATTTTTTAGCACTGTTTTTACACTTGTTAGCCCTTACTTGCATTTTGTTTTGGGTTATAGTTGGAATGAAGGGAAGGCAGCATAGAAGTGAGAAGCAGACTCATACTCATGTCTTTGTAGAATACAACTTAAAGAGGTAACTGGTAAAAAGTGAGAGAGAGTGTTGGGGAGTGGGATAGGTAAGGACACATGATACTATGTAGTCGTTTGAATTATTTCTCCAAAAAAGAATGGAGAAACATTGAAATTCATGAGTTTGTCATAGACTATTACACAAAGCAATCTCTATTTTTAAATTGGTTTTTACATTGTTTTAAAACTTTTTATCGGAGAATTTGTAACATATAATAAAGCAAAACAATATTTGAACCCTCATGTGCCGATTACCCTGCCTCCAACAATGTTTATTCATGGCTGGTTCTGCCCCATCTGTACCTTCTATATACCTCCCTTCTGTTTTATTTTTAGCAAGTCATTGACGCAGGTTATTCTATAAACACTTCAGTTTGTCTCTCAGAGATGAGGACTCTCTTGTTTACAATGTAACTACAATACCATATCAAACCAAAAAAAAATTTTCTTAATAGCAAATATCCAGTCAGTGTTCACATTTCCAATTGTTTCAAAAATTATAATTTAAAAATGTTTATATTGTTTGGATCATGATCTAGATAAGTTCAAACGTTGTAATTGGTTCATGTGTTTTTAATTTATAGATTTCCCTTTTCTTCCCTTTCTCTTTCTCTCCCTCCACCCCTACTGCCCTGCCCCCTTCTTTCTTGCAAGGATTTTGTTGAAGAAACAAGATTATTTGTCTGGAGTCTCCTATAGTCTTGGATTTTGCTGATAGCATCCCATTTTTTGTCCCCTGTATTTCCTGTAAATTGGTAGTTTGTTCTAGAAGCTCCAACAAATTCAGGATCACCTTTTTTTGGAGGTGGGGGGACAAGACTATCTTATTAGGTAATGTGTTCATCCATTTCTGGTTTTATGTTTTAAGTCAATTATGAATTATTAGGTTTAACACATTGGCACAATGTAATTTTGCTGAATTTGTTAAAATGAAAGTTAATGAGGTGATTTTATAATAAGGTTTTTGTTTATTTTCTTTACATTTAAAACTCATCTATTGAACTTTATATGACAAGTAATTTATTCTCAGTTTCTTCCTCCAGTGAAGTTTAGGACATGAAATTAATTTTCAGAGCAGCTACTTTATTTATAATCTGAGAAAATTGATTTTAATTTAGAATTATATTAAAACATTAATCCTATGAGTAATCTGTTACATAGAGCTAGTATGTTAAATAGCATCAATATTTTTTTAAAAGCCTGAAGTTAAAGACCCTGCCTGGGTCCTACTCCTATCCACATGTATCTATTTAAACATGTTTGTATGATCTTACATTATATATCAGTTGTGGATAATTGTTTCTCATTTGATTTTTGGAAGCAATGAAAAGAGATCCAAGGTATTAGGTAAAGTGTTATATCAGTTGACCTCATAGCCTTTTGATTGATTTTTTAATTTTATGAATCTCTTTTATAGTTCAATATGAGTTACTAGCCTTTATAAAGTTGAAAGTATTTAACAGGAGTTCTAAACCCCACCGTCCCACCACCCAGTACAGTATGCAAAATTGTGTGTGTGTTTGTGTGTGTGTGTATACACACATGTACAGTGTATGTGTATGTGTGCATGCACATTTTAGTTTTTCTAAAGAGCAGGTGCAAAACCTTTATTAGATTAGTAGAGGGGCACAGACCCAGAAAAGGTTAAGAATCATAGGTTTAAACCACAGAATTAACAAGTATCTAATAAATTGTGATGATGTTTGATTAAAGTGGAGAAAATTCCAGTTAACTAAATGGAGAAAAAAATTAGGCCTTTAACAGAAATAACAGAGACTCTGAATAGTACCTGAAGATAAATATTCTTTATTATACTCATTTTACGCCTTATGTTGTTTAACCTAAGTAATGGTTTTGTTCTGCATTGGACCACCATCTCCAAAGTCTAGAGGCTTGATCTCGTAGTTTTCCTGTTTTCTTTTTTCTTTCTTTATTTTTTTTAAAGATTTTATTGGGGAATTGGAGGTAGGGAACAGCATTGGGGAAGGGGAACAGACAAGTTGCAGTCCTTTTATTCTTCAGTTTAGTTGTGGAGGATGTCGCTTCACTGGCCCGTATTGGTATTGTGATCATTGCGCTCTTCCCAGCTGAGGCAGGTTGGTCACCGGCCATTGGACAGCTGCTCACAGCGGCTCACAGCAGCTCACGCTGGCTGCCGGCCAGTCACGCTGGCTGCTGGCCACTCACGGTAGCTTACGACAACTCACTGCAGACCCACTGCAGCCTATGCCGACGCTGGAGACTCACGGCAGCCCAGCTCTAGGTTGAGCTGTTGTTCACCATCTTAGCTGTAGAGGGCACAGCATCACTGGCCCATGTGGGATCCGAACTGGGGCCCTGCTGCTCACAGCTGGTGTCCCAAGCCATGAGTGGCCATCCAGTGGCTGGCGACCGATCTGCCTCAGCTGGGAAGAGCACAATGATAATACATACCAACATGGGCCAGTGAAGCGACGTCCTCCACAACTAAATTGAAGAATAAAAGGACAGAAACTTGTCTGTTCTCCTTCCCTGATTCCCCAATGCTGTTCCCTTCCCCCAATTCCCCAATAAAATCTTTAAAAAAAAAAAAAGAGTAAATGAAATATTCAGTTATATCAAGTCAAAGTTCTTTTTTTTAAAAAAACTCAGCAGAGTTGTCATCGCCTCAGGAAAACTTGGCACATTTCTTCCTCCCTCTTCTTTTCGGCATGGATTATGTATATTTCTCTGTTCGTATAGAACCCACCTTTTGGAGTCCTATGATTTGTACTGAAGGTTTTGAAAACCGATATTGAAGTTATCTGTTTGCATGTCTGTTTGCCACACTAAATTTTAAGAATGTCTTATGCATTTTTGTATCACTTCAAGTGCGAAAAAGCTCAATAGATTTGTTTTTAGTTGAATGTAGATACCATATCCTCCCTTAAGGGGTAGATACAGTATTTAAAAGCATAATAGAAGGTAGTGTGTGGTTAATGTAGTAAAACAGGTGTAGTTCATTTTATTCAACATGTATTTACATTTCTTATTATTTGATAGGCACTGTAGAGGGATTCAAAAAGGAATGTGGAAAGATGGGAGTTGATAAACCAAGTTGATGTGAGGTCATTTCAGGCAACAAGAATAACATGTTCAAAAGTGCAAAGGCAAAAAAGCCCTGTATACAGCTAGGGAATGGCAATTAGTTTAATTTGGCTAGAGTCTGGTTATAGAGAGAGAAAAGTAGTG
Organism: Hipposideros armiger; assembly: GCF_001890085.2. Classification (NCBI taxonomy): domain Eukaryota; kingdom Metazoa; phylum Chordata; class Mammalia; order Chiroptera; family Hipposideridae; genus Hipposideros; species Hipposideros armiger. Next base: position 1,016,393 of record NW_017731779.1, read on the forward strand.
ACAGGTGTGATTGGGAGCTCCAGATTATGGAGCCAGATCATAGAGGGCCATATATGCTGTGCTGTTGAAGAGTTTGATATTCCACTTTAGTGAGTTACTATATTAAAAGCTTTTAAGCTAGAGAATTACAAGGGACACATATGAGATGAATTAAAGGGGGAAAGAAACATCAATTTGATCTTTTCCCATCCCTTAATTTTCATCTTCTCTTAATTTTAATTTTGCATTTGACTTTGTTTCCCCTCAGGTAGCATATTTGGTGAAAGATTATATAGAAATGTATCTGGAAAAATTTGTTTTATTTTAAGCAGAAATCCAAGTAATGCTGGAAAGAAGAGACAGACAGTACTTTCTTTTGCCAGATAATTTAGATAATAAGATAGATTTAAATATCTAAATAATTTAGGTTGCACTTAGTTGTTTTGTTTCTCTGATTGCATAATTTTAGTCTCCTCCAAGTTCCCAAGGGATAAAAATCATGTTAACTACAGAATTTTACCAATTTATTTGTCTACCAAGTTATTTTCAAAAACTTTGCCAATAATAATAAAAAATGAATATAACAAATATAATTAAGTTGCAAGCACATATTGACAGTATTAGTTGGTTATGCTTAATTTGACAACGTGGTTTTTATAGACCCAAATCTGTATTTGTAACAGACACTTAGAAGAACATAGTCTTAAAATTAATAACATAACATCCAAAATAAAAGGTTTTTAGAAACAATTAACTATGACAGTAGTTTATGGTGATCCACAGAGAACTGAACAAGTATGAGAACTACATTTACTCCAGTTTCTCTAAATCCCTGATTATGGTGTAATTGCCAGTACATTAGTAATTTCCTCTACTTGTTAATTGCACTGTAGGGAATTTGGTTGGTAGTGAAATTTAACTCAAAAGTTATTAGCTATATTCAAGTCTTATTTTTAAAAAACTTTCATGGTAAGACTGTGTAAATCATAGGGTAATTTAGATCTAAGTACTCTGCTAAGCATTCTACATGTTCTGTGAAGATTTGGAAAAAAAATAGAAAATTGTCAAAATTAAAATAATCACCCATCTCATCAGACAGGGGTAATCACTTGTTAGCTTTCTTGATCTCGTCTATATACATATGTATTACTTACACACAAAAAATTTTAAGTGCAAAATTTGGATTTGCCATATATGCAGTTTTATACCCTGCTTATTACCTATGAGATTTTATTTTACTTGTTAATCAGATGTTACATGTTGTTACATGTGAGACTGTATACTAACAGGATAACAACAGTAGGACCTTGTAGTGTGCTTTTTGTTTTTTAATTCTGTTGTTTTTTCTCTCTAAAAAAATTACTTTTTGCCACATGGATTAGCTATCTTGCTGTTTCACTTCCAACAACAAAAAAATTGACAGACCACTCCCACTAAAAATTAGCTTAAGTCATTAAGAAGTAGGTTGAAGCCATCATTTATGCCATGATGAGTTTGTAAAATTATAGTAAGAATATATCTTTAAAATATATTTTAGGGCTGGCCGAGTAGCACGTTGGTTAAGAGTTGGCTTGGGATGCCAGCTCTGAGCAGCAGGGCCCCGGTTCAGATCCCACATGAGGGCCAGTGACACTGCGTCCTCTACAGCTAAGATGGTGAACAACAGCTCAACCTGGAGCTGGGCTGCTGTGAGTCGCTGGCGACAGCGTAGGCTTCAGCCCCTGCTGCAGTGGGCTGCTGTGAGCTACCGTGAGCGGCTGGCAGCCCGTGTGAGCTGCCATGAGCCGCTGTGAGCAGCCGTCCAATGGCTGGCGAGCAACTGCCTCACCCGGGAAGAGCACAATGATAATACCAACATGGGCCAGTGAAGTGACATCCTCCACAACTAGACTGAAGAACAAAAGGACAACAACTTGTCTGTTCCCCTTCCCCAATTCCCCAACGCTGTTCCCCTCCCTCAATCCCCCAATA
>NW_017731779.1:1018722-1030931 GCF_001890085.2 Hipposideros armiger
TGTGTGTGTGTGTGTGTGTGTGTGTGTGTGTGTATCACAGAACTCATGATTAATTTTCCAGTGTAGAGCAAGGAATAGAAATAGCCTGTTTTGACTGCCTTTAATACACAAAAGCCCAGCAGAAAGTTTGAAATTATATTTTATTTATCATAATTTTAGTAATAGCTAATGTTTATTAAGTGCCACTCTGTCATTCTGATGCTTCACCTACATTAAATTATTTAATCCCCACAGTAACTCTTGAGGTAATTATTGATTTACATAACCTGTTTTACAAATGAAGAAACAAGGCACAAAAGATTAATAAACTTGTTAGTGGCAGGAACTGGATTTGAATCCAAACTGATTCCAGAGCTCAGGTACCTAATCACTGTGCTATGATGCTTATGAATAAGAATTGAGAGAAAGGAGCTTTTCTACCTGAGAGAGAGGCTGTGGGGAGAGGATATAAAAGATTTCAAGGAGGAGGGAGCATTTAGATATCTGTGGTAGTAGAATTGACAACATTTGCAATATAAATTATTAAAATTATGCATATAAAATATAACTTATAAAATCTAAAGGAAGTAGTTGAAGTGTAACTATACTGTACATGGACTTTGTTTAGCAATCCAGTGATTAGTGTTTGTTTTATTACTAGTTTATTTTTAAAAATAATGTGTATATCTGATGGCAAAGATTAAACAGTACAAAAGGTAATACAATAAAAAAAAAAATCTCCTTTTACCAGTCTCATGGTCCCCTACTATTAAGAGACTAGTACTATTAGTTTCTTGTATTCAATAGCCATTTTAAATTTTAACATGTTCAAAACTGAACTTCTGGTTTGTTGTTTAATTTTGCTTTTCTAAGCTTATTCTTACCTTCTGAGATGACTCCACTGTCTACCAAGTTGCTCTGGGCAAAAAACTAGCTTTCTTCATTGATTCTCCCTTTTCACTTACTTCCCATATTAAGCATATGAACCAGTTCCTAGCTTTCTTCCTCTAAATGGTATTTTAAATCTTATCCATTTCTATCCATTGTCACCACTTAAGTACAAAATTATTGTCATCTCTTGTCTGGAATACCTCTGTAGTATCCTGACTTGTTTTCCTGCTTCTGCTTTTTCCTCCTAGAGTCCCATTTTCAGTAGCCAGAGGGAATTTTTTAAAATGTACATTAAAAGAAGTCAGTACCCTGCTTAAAGCACGTTAGTGGTACTTCAGCTATAGTAAGAAGTTTGGCTTACTGTTCTTTACATACCTGCCAAGCCATTTTAAACCTGAGGGCCTTTATACAATTATTCTTCCTTTTATCTATTGTAGAACACTCTATTTCCAAAGTTCGTTTGTTTGTTTTTGTCATGGCTGGCTCCTCCTCTTGTCAGTTCTTAAGATAAGTTATTCCTTTTTTTAGAGTTTTATTTTTTAATTTTTTATTGGGGAACAGCCATGATCATTGGTTACACATTGTTTTCATGCTACAATGGCATAGTTGACTCTACTTTTAGGGAGGGCGCAGCGCACAGTGGTCGGGGATCGAAACGGCAACCATGATGCTATCAGCACCATGCTTTAACCAACTGAGCTAACTGGTCACCCCCAGATAAGTTATTCTTGACTATCTTTCACAGAACTTATAATATCTAACTTATAGTTAGTACTTATGTATATTCATATTTGTTTGCTTTTTGTGTATTATTAGCATGTAAGCTTAGTGAGGACAGGAATCTCACCTATAAGTGTTGATGCCAACACCTAGCCTACTGCCTGTAAGTACTTAATTTTGAATGAAGGAATAAGTGAATGAATGAACAAATGAATAGATCTGTCTGGAATTTGTTTTAGTCAAGGAGTGAAGTTGAAATCCAGCTTTACTTTTTTTTCCTCATGTCCACCCAGTTGTCACAGCATCACTTTTCTTTATTGCTTTTATTTACCATTTTTATCATACATTAAATTCCTGGTGTGTTTGGATCTATTTTTGTACTCTCTCCACTATGCTGTTGGTATATCTATTCATCTTCCTGTATTAAACTTCTTTATTACTGTAACTTTAAAATCTATTTTAATATTTGGTAGACTGAGTCCTCTGTCAAATGATTTTTCTTTTTCTGAATTTTTCATAAATTAAATTTTTATGTATTTTTCCATAAGATACTTTGTAATAGTATAGTGTATTTTTTAATAATATACTTTTTAATTGTACAGTGGAGTCTGTATTTACATCATCTATGTTTTGGTCTGTTGGTATACAAAATATGCAAGAGAACAATAGAAATTACTGGTTTGTGGGGAATAAAAATGATATTCTTCCCATTCCATGGACATCATAATAGCGGCTTGCCACATCCTCCTAAGTTCAATTATGTCTTCAGCTCCTGCAGGGTCCCTACATCTCTTTGTTAGGACCTGTTATTTTAGGGAGGCAAGGACAGGAATTGCCCTAGCTGTCCTGTTTTTCCTCTTCTGCCAGTGTCTCAATCTGAAAATGTCCTGTATTTATAATCTTCTACTTTAAAGCTCCATCTATACTTGGCAGATAGTTAGAGGAGTTGGCCAAGAACAGGAAGCTAAGGTATCTACCTGCCCACTTTGCAGACTTGTCACAAGTCTTAGCATTTTCTGTGGAACATGAACGTAATTAGACTATGAGAGTGGGTGACCTAAGAAGCCTTCTGTTCTGCCTGTACTGAGAACTCCTGATTCTGTATGATGAGGAACAAATGTGGTAGTAAGATATTCAGCAGAGCAGCCTAATTTATTAAAAATGCTTATCAAAGTTGTTGAGATTGTTAAGGCACTTTTCAAATACCATTTACATTTATCTTTGTGCCTTCCTTAGAAAAACAAAATCAAGAAATGGAAATTTATTCTAAGCAAAATGTCGTGTTTTTTTTTAATTAATTACGATGGTCTTCAGTTGTTCTTTGGGGAATTAAGTCATTTATTTGGTACCATGTCAGATATGAACAAAGGCCTTGAAAAGTTTTAACTTATGCAGTTCTTTGCAATTAATTCCTTATTAAAATTGCCCTCTTGAATTTTACTAATGAATATCTTCTTTTTTTCTTTAAGATTTTTTATTGGGGAATTGGGAGAAGGGGAACAGACAAGTTGCTATCCTTTTGTTCTTCAGTCTAGTTGTGGAAGACGTTGCTTCACTGGCCCAAGTTGGCACCATCATTGCGCTCTTCCTGGGCGAAGCAGATCAGTCGCCGGCTTCTGGACGGCCGCTCATGCTGGCTGCTGGCTACACACGGTAGCCCATGGCAACCCATCTACCATGGTCGGCGACTCATGGCAGCCCAGCTCCAGGTTGAGCTGTTGTTCAGCATCTTAGCTGTAGGGGGCAGTGTCAATGGCCCTCATATGTGGGATCCAAACCGGGGCCCTCTGGCATCCCAAGCCAGCTCTTAACCAACTTGGCTGGCCCGTGAATATCTTCTTTTTTTGTTGTTGTTGTTGTTGTTGTTTTTTTGTTTTTTTTAGCTGAGCCATCCTGCTACCTGTTGGCAGCTCAGCGGCTGCTCAGCTCGGGCTGGACTCGAACCGCTGTTGCTCAGAGCTCAAACTCTTGAGCGAGCTCTTAACCAACTGAGCCACTCGGCCAGCCTCCCGTGAATATCTTCTTAATCCTTGGCTTTTACTTCTTCCTTTTTCCATTTATCTGGAAAATTAAATTGTTTAGATCACTTAGTACTTAAAACTTTTCCCCTTTGCCTTCTGTTGTGGTAGTTCTTAAACGATTTCTTATTTTTTGAGTCTTCCTCCTCTTTGACTGTGTTTTCCCTTCTAACTGGATAATCCCTAAAGTTATGCCTTTAGGTCTTACCTCCCTGTATTTATTTCTCTGTAGAGAGATGATTTATTTTTAATTAAGACTTAATCACTAAGACTCTCAAATCAATATCTTGAGGCTTTCCTTTTATTTTAGTTTCATATTTCAGTCCATAGAACTTTTCCAGTTTGTTATACAGGTATTATCTCAAAATGTGAAAAACTAAGTACGTATTTCTAACCCAGATCTCCTTCCCAATTTTCCTGTTTTTCTTTTCAATTTTCACATCTTTTTCCCAGTGGTATCACTATTGTTTCAATCTGAACATATCAAAGTCATCTTTGATTTTTGTACTTGTCATTCAGTATATACAAACTGTCATTATGTTCATTGCTGAATCCCTGTCGCTCAGTAAATTTTGAATGAATTTGAATATGTTTTTCTTAATTAGTATTTCTTTTCCTTTCTTTTCTACTGATCCAAAACTGTTCTTCTACAATGTTCAGTTCAAGTTCTTGACAAAAGACAAAAGAGAATTTAAAAACATCATTTACATTTCATAACTAGGAGATCATTTGTGAAGACAGGTTTCAGTAGAGGAGATGCATGCAAAATGCCAGATTGAGGTATAAATGAAAGGTGACATGGACCAGCAGTTTAGATGTGACTATCTTCAAAGGGGAATGGTTTGTTAATATAAACTTGGTTGTGTTTATATGCTAAAGACAATTAGCAGGTCCATGTTGAAGGTGCTGAAGATAATTAATGAAATACACAAATTCTGAAAATCTATAGTGGATTAGTTTTTGATAAGAGGATGGGAGATGCATTTTTCACAGCAACTTAAAGTTGTGTTCAGATAATTTTGTTTGGATTCAGATAATTTTGTTTTTAGAGAAGCATTAAGTTAATTGAGCTCTTAAAAACTACCATTTTCTCTATGAAGTAAGTGGTGGGCAAAGTCAACTGCTAAGTGATGATGGGTTGTGGGGTGAAGCTTTTAAATACGGCATTTGAAATTACTGTTATGGAGAACCAATGAGGGAGTTGACTTCCTTCAAAGGAGTCATCTTAGGCAGGGTTGAGCCCAGTGTAGGTTACAGTTAGACAACTGATTACAAGGTAGTGAGTTTTTCCTACAGTGCTTAATAGTGGAGGTATTGGATGAGATGCAGGAGAGAGGTTGGGTGCCTGAGCCAGAAAGATAATTGGTTAAGGGAGATAAGAGAAGAGGTTAGTCATGTACTCATATGATGGTACCAGCTAGTTTATCTATATGAATAACTGAAAGAGGCTGAATTATGTTAGAGCAAATGAAGGAATCAAACAAGGAATCGGAGGTCTGGATGAAGATGAGTTAAAAATGCAGGGGGAATAAGAGTAACAACTGGGAGAATACAAGGTAAAGAGGATCAAGTAGGAAATAAGTTTAATAGTCTGTGATAAATGCTTTTTTTTGTAGGTATGCAGATTTCTTTTTTCCAAAAACTTTTTTGGGTATCCAATATATAGCTGCAGATAAGAGCAGGTGTCTACAAACTTTAATGACCTGGCTTCTAAGCAGAAAATTTTTAATATGTACCCCCAATGTATGTATATTTATTTATAAATCAATCACATATAGATACTCATGTACTATTATGTTTTATATATTATAAAACATTAAACTAGGTACTTAAAATATGAGTAAGCGTATTTTAAAGTAATTTTAAAATACTAATTTACAAAAAGTTTTAGTGAGGGCTTGTGATATTTCATTAGTTTTGAAAATCTTGGTTTAATACTTGGCTGTTAGACCTATTTGAAAGGCATGTTTTAAGTTAGGTTTATTTTGGTACTTGGTTTTAATGACTTGTAGTTCTCAGTTCATAAAGGTACATAAATTCAAGTGGAAAAAGGGCATTGCAGGTCAGGCTGACTACATCATGATTCTTATCTATCAAACATAAACTTTTTGTTGAAATCTATAAGCAAAAGTTCTGTCTTTCCTAATTTCAGTTAGTTGTTGAAAACTAATATTAAGATTATGCTACACTGCATAATCTTCATTTGCCCTTTCAAATCCATTCTTCAGCCTTGAGCACTGTGCTCTGTGCCCCAGGAGGCTGATTTCTAAGGACTGCATCAACTGGTCTGCCTTGTCCTGTGGCTTCTGGGTGGAGTCAGTCATTTGGAGTCACTGACAGGAGGACAGAGAGGTAGGGATATTTATTCACAGCTTCTCTGCTAGACTGCAGGTTGTCAGTAAGTGCTCAGTTGTGTAATGCTCTTCTACAATCAGAGCTCTCTTAGTTCCAGTGACTTGCCTCCCCTTCCTCTATTGGGCCAACAGTGATGGTAGCTCCTTGGCTAGCCCAGGAGTGCTTCACATTCCCTTTATAGTTTTCCTTAACTTTGCTTGTACATTCATAAATAGCCTCTTCATTAACCCTCCATCAGGCGCAACTGATCTCACAGATTCATTGCACACAAATTTTCAGATATCTAACAGTTAACTTAAATATCATGACTCATTGCTTCCATATCTTCCCCCTCTACCATAACCTATCACTAGTCGTGTTTGTGACTTAATACAGTAAAGACATATTTCATATTTGAAAATTTGTGTGCAATGAATCTGTGAGATCAGTTGCACCCAACGGAGGGTTAAACATCACTTCCTTTTTCGTATGCTCTCTTTCTTGCCAGCACCCTGAAGGCTATAGTTGTATTTTAATATTTTTTAAATAAATGGATTTTAAAAAGTGATTGAAATATTTAGAATATTTTAAAGCAGACTAGATTATTCTGTCTCCAAGTTTTAGTTGTACAGATACAGTTTTTGTAAGTGACACATTTACATTGTTTTGATAACAACAACAAAATCACATAATGGTGGAAAACTTGCCAAACATCTTTCTCTAGTAGGGAGCCAGTGTTAGTCCACATGTTAACCATAAGTAAAGCTTACGATCAGTTCACTTCCTTCTTAATACTTATTTAATAATTTCAAACAGAACTGAGCCTCTGAATTCTGATATTTGGAATGTATTAACAACACAGAAAAGACCGTTCATGCTTTGTGAGGAAAAAAAAAGAAAAGAAAGGATAACTATAAAACTCAGTGAGTCAACCATAATTATTGCTTAGCTTTTACTTACAGGCAGCAATCTGTTATTTTCAAACTACTATCAGACTGATTTCATGAAATAATTTTCCTAATAGGCGGGAAAAAACTTGAATTTTTAGAAATGGAGAGTTATTTTAGTGTATTATTTGATCATTGGTTAATTGTCTGATAATTCTTGTTTTAAGGTGAGACTTACTGCATTTTATTCCCCAATAAATGAAACTCAAGTAGTTAGTAACAGATGTTTATGCAGGATTTTTTACTGTGGACAAAATCAATGACTGGAATTTTCAATTTTAATTATGAATGTAAATTTAAAATGAAAATAAATAGCTTGGCTTGTCTCTGTCTAAATACTGTGTGTACACACACAAACACACACACACACACACACACACACACACACACACACACACACACGAGGCTCTGAAAATAATAGCCATTAAAACAAAGTCCATATCATTTTGGAGCTTTCATTCTTGTGGGGAGATTTAATTAATTTGATTATCAAATAAATAGATAATTATATAATTCAATGTAGTGATAAGTAATATGAGGAAAAAAGAAACTAGGGTAAGGGAATAGAGAGTAACGGGATCCTATACCAGTTATGATAGTCAGGGACATCCTCTCAGATATGCTAGCATTTGAACAGAGATTTGAATGAAGTGATAGTTCCAAGCCATACAAAAATCTGGGGGAAGAAGGCCTCCCTAAAGGAAGACCAGTTGCAAAGTATTGGGTTGGCGGAAAAGTCATGACGTATTCTTTCTACGTTTTTCGTTGCAAAAATGCGTCATGACTTTTCTGACAACCCAACAGTTGTTGGTGTTACTGAGAATAACAAGGACACTTTTGTTGCCAGGACACAAAGAGCTAAGGGCAGAGCGGTAGAAAATGAAGTCTAGAAAGATAGATGAAGACTGTATCACATTAGGTCTTGTAGTCCATCAGAACTTTGGATTATATTTCATAATAAGTAGACTGGAAGGCTTCGGAGGAAACAGAGCAGGGAATGACATGATCTGATTACCTTATGAAAGGATGCCTGGGTCACTGCATGAAGAATAGACTGTAGAGAGATCAGAGTAGAAGCCAGGAACCTGTCATAAAGAGATTGCAGTAATCTAGAGGAGAATTTGAACTCATATATGTACACAAGCACACATACTACTTGGTGCAATATGTATATTTATACACATATTTGTATATAATCCCTTTTGGGTTAAAATATATACAGCAATACCTTGGTTTGCAAACATAATTCATTCCAGAAACAAACTATTCGTATTGCAAGACATAGCTCGTTTACCATGTTAAAATGTATTAGAAATGTTTGCTGGTTTTGCAGAACACTCGCAAACCGCGTTACTCGCAATCTAAGGTTTTACTGTATTTTGTTCAGAAACTTCTTTTTTACATTCAGCAGTATAATATGGACGTCTTTTAAATGAGTACATATCAATCTTCCTAATTTATTTTAATGGGTAGATGCTGTTTCATGTCGGTACATTACCTTATTTAATCTGTCTCATATCAAAGGACATTTGTTTCCACGTTGTTCTTTTTAAATAACAAACACTGTGTGTGTGTGTGTGTGTGTGTGTGTGTGTGTGTGTGTGTGTGTGTGTGTGTTATTGCTCCATGTTGTGGAGATGTGTCTAATAGGGTAAATTCTTAGGCGCATGATGGGTAAAAGGATATGTGCAAGTTAAATCTTTTTTTTTTTTTAAGATCTTATTGGGGAATTGGGGGAGGGGAACAGACAAGTTGCTGTCCTTTTGATCTTCAGTCTAGCTGTGGTGGATGTTGCTTCACAGGCCATGTTGTTGTTATCATACCGCTCTTCCTGGCTGAGGCATATCCGTAGCCGGCCACTGGACGGCAGCTCTTGGCAGCTCACGCCAGCTGCCGGCCACTCACGGTAGCTTATGGCAGCCCACTGCAGCCTACTCTGTCGCCGGCGACTCACGGCAGCCCAGCTCCAAGTCGAGCTGTTGTTTACCATCTTAGCTGTAGAAGGCGCAGCGTCACTGGCCCTCATGTGAGATCCGAACCAGGGCCCTGCTGCCCAGAGCTGGCATCCCAGGCCAGCTCTTAACCACTGCGCCACTCAGCCGGCCCCTACAGGGTCAACTTTTAATTTGTATGGATTCTTATCCAGTACATTGAATGCTTACTTTGAGTATTGACTTGATTTTGCCATTGTAGAAACAACAACACATACAAAACCTTTAGAGGCTCTGACATATTTTACAAATATAGAAGAACGGATGTTTTCCCTGATACTTTTTACTATTAACACAGATAACAAATTCAGAAGTTAGTTTTTGCTCTAGACTTAAAAACTTTATAAAGTTTAATGTAATGTTTCTTTTTTCAACGTACATGGTTTTAGTCAGTTATTTCAAACTCACTTAAGGGTATTTATGCTTACACCTTAAAATTCTATATTTTAATGCTTCATTTATATATATATATATTTTTTAATGTTTTTTAAATTTTATTGGGGTGACATTGGTTAGTAAAATTATGTAGATTTCAAGTGTACAATGCTATAATACATTATATGTATATTGCATTATGTGTTCATCACTCAAAGTCAAGTCTTATCTGTCATCACATATTTGACCTCCTTTACCCTCTTCCACCTCCCTTTCCCTCTGGTAACTACCATACTGTTGTCTGTGTTTATGAGTTTTTGTTTGTTTGTCTTGTTTGTTTCTTTCAGTTTTATATACCACATATGAGTAAAGTCATATGGTTCTTGACTTTTTTCCATCTGACTTATTTCACTTAGCATAGTATTCTCAAGATCCATCTATGTTGTCGCAAATGGCAGTATTTCATCTTTTCTTTTGACTGAATAGTATTCCATTGAATATATGTACACATGTTTATAATTCCTTCAGTGTTTATGTATCATAAATTTTCTGTCCCCAAATCTTTTTATATTATTGTACATTTTCACATGATAGATAGTATGAAATATATTAAGAGATGTGAAGATAAGCTACATTTAATTTTGCAAACGGTAGACTTTTTTTCCATTAAAGAGGTAGTGCTTTAATCCTTAATTTTAATGCTTCAGTTTTATTTTTTTTTAAATGTTGGGAAGGGACTATCACTCAGACTGATTTTATAACATGAAAATTAGAAAATATGTAAGCAGGGTAAAAATCTGGAGCATCGCTAAGTAAGGTTAATGTAGTTAGCAAAAGGGATTCGTCTTAAGATGCTGGTTAAGGGGGTTTATTGCTTACCCAGAAGGTTTGACCTTGTGAATTGACTTATTCTTCTCCAAGGCACTTGAGAGAAAAGACAACGATAGCAGTTACATCTAGAGGCTATTATGGATTGGAGGATGAGAAGGGAACTGCATGTACTTCAACAAGGCGTCGGTCAACAACTCGAAGTTTGGCAGGCTTGACAAGTGGAGTTTTTGAATCTATAATGGTTCAAGTTTTGAGACAGGAAGAACAGCTGAGAGCAAAAGAAGAAAAAAGGTAAATGTTAAAAAAAAATTAAGTTCATGTTGTTCAAATTTCTAGGAACTACTTTCCAAAGAGTAGCTGTGTAACTTTTGTGTGCCCGTATCAAATCTCTGGGCCCATTTTAGTAGTGTTCCAAAATGCCTTGTTACCTAAGTATGAATTTATAATGAAATATCACAATGAATTTGTTTAAAAATACAGTTTTAAACCAAAGTATTTTGAAGCAATACAAAAATATTCTTTATAAAAGATTTCAGAATGTTTTCTAGATTTCTAGATTTTCTTTCAAATGATTAGTTTTAAGTTAGAGGAGTTGAATATAGATTTGCATAGCTTTAGAATAGACTCACAGATCTTTAAAATTAGGAGAAACTCCATAGATTATATAATTTAAAATGACACATAGGCTCACCTCTGCGAGTTCCTCCATTGATATTAATTTCCTGGATAATTATGCTTACTCTGGGCTCATCAGGAAAGAATGTTTGCTCAATTAGTGTTACCTTCTAGGGTCTGGAAGCATAGATTGATGGTACTTAAATAACAATTTACTTATAACAAAAAAGAGACTAGGGACCAAACAGGTAAGTGAGTACTCAAAAAAGACTGGTGATTTTTATACTAAATCAAATCTCAAATTATGTTAGGAGTGCTTGCTGATGTAATAGGGAACTTCTAATGTTACTAAAAGGCGATTTGTAATATATTGTTGCTCCTCTCACAGTAATAAATGTATTATTGGGTTGTCGGAAAAGTTAATGCATTTTTGCAATGAAAAGCATACAAAAAATATGTCATGATTTTTCCGACAACCCAATAGCTTGCTTTGATATTTATAGGATTAACACTTAACCTTGAGACTTTCTACCACCATACTTTTTATAATTGGGAACCCACTATAAAATACTTTTTTCCTTGTACAGAGCCTCATAGAACTACTTGTGCTATAGCAAAGGGGGTTGTATGGAAAGGAATAAAGATTAATCTGGTAATAGTGTGTGATAGATTGGAATGGTGAGAAATTAAACAAAAGGAAGGCTTGTTGGAAGAAGGCTGTAGTAGTCTAGGTAGGCTTCTACTATTGGTGTCCAGAAATATAGAGAGGTCAGATTGTTCCAGGAACAATCAATAGGACTTAGTACCTTCCTTGATATAGGGGGAACAAGGAAGACACAAAGATGAGTCAGGGTGTAGTTGTAATAATATTGATAGTAGCAATAAGAAGAAGATTAAAAAAAAAAGATTGGTTAACTTTTATCGAGCATGACTATTTGCCAGGTTTAGCTCTTAAGCATCTTATATATATTCAACATTTTTTTGAGGCACAGAGAGGTTAAACTTGACCAAGGTCAGGCAATTTTTGAGTGGTGGTTAAGATTTGAACACCGGCAGCTTGGCTCTAGAACTTGTGCTCTTAAGCAATATGCTATTCTTGTAACTTGTAAGATGATGGAACCAGAAAGGAACATAGAAGAACTTGAGTCTCTGGTGTGGGGATATCAGTGAACTCTAGTTTTTAATAATTTGTTTGAAGTGATGAGACAACATTTAAGCACCCAAGAAGAAATGGCTAATAGGAAAGTAGAAATATGACTGCATCTTTTTCTTTTCTCCAATTTTACATATATTTTTGTATGTCCATAAGTGAATAAGACATGGGGGGAAATCTTTCATTAAATGTCTTAGCAACTATGATAATGTAATGCGGTAATATGAATTAAGTCCTCTTTTTTTTTTTTTAATTGGGGAATTGGGGGATGGGGAACAGACAAGTTGCTGTCCTTTTGTTCTTCAGTCTAGTTGTGGAGGACGTTGCTTCACTGGCCCAAGTTGGCACCATCATT
>NW_017731779.1:1031030-1115646 GCF_001890085.2 Hipposideros armiger
ACAGGGGCTGCAGCCTACACGTTCGCCAGCGACTCACAGCAGCCCAGCTCCAGGTTGAGCTGTTGTTCAGCATGTTAGCTTTAGAGGGCAGTGTCACTGGCCCTCATATGTGGGATCCAAACCGGGGCCCTCTGGCATCCCAAGCCAGCTCTTAACCAATGCGCCACTCGGCCAGCCCTGAGTCCTCTTTCTGTATAGTGTTTACTTTTTCTTTTTTAAGTCTTTTGAGTATGGATCAAAGAATAAATAAAATTATAATAAAGGCCCAAGTACTCACTACCCAGCAATTTTTAAAGAAGCTAAGCATATATAATCAAGATTCCCTGTATTTTTTCCTCTGTCCCTAGAAGAAACCACTATCCTGACTTTATCATTCCCATGCATTTTATTATTGAATTTTAACAATTCTTTTATATACTCTGGACGGAAGTTCTTTGTTATGTAGGTATATGCACTGCAGATGTTTTCTTCCAGTCCATGGCCTGCCTTTTCATTTTCCGTGCTTTTTTGAGGAAGAGAAAATATTAACTTAGAGTTTGATTTTTTTTTTTTTAATGTTTTGGGCTTTCTGTGACCTAAGAAATCTTAATTTACTCAAGGTTATGAAGATTTTTTTTTTCCTTTTTATTTCCACAAAACTTTCTAATTTTTTTTTTGTTGGTTTTTGTGTAATGGTTAGGTCTATAATTCATTTGAAATTAGTTTTTTCGTGTGGTTCAAAGTAAGGATAAAAGTTTATTTTTCTTCTGTATGGATAGTCAGTTCCAGTATCATTTGTTGAGAAAAACTATTTTTTCATTACTGTATTACTTTTGTATCTTTGTTGAAAATCAGTTGAATAAATATTTGTGGGTCTTTCTGGACTTCTGTTCCATTTATCTATGGGTCAGTCTTTATGCTAATACTATATATTGACTTGATTACTATAGCTTTATAGTAAGCCTTGAAATTTGATAATATGAATCTTTCAACTTTGTGTTTTGGTTTCTGTTTTTGTTTTTTCCAAAATTGTTGGCCTATACTTGAATGTTTGTATTTCTGTGTGACTTTAGAATCATATTGTTCATTTTTACAAAAATAAAAACCAAAAGCCTGAGGAGTTTTGATTGAGATTGTGTGGAAGTTATCAGTTAATTTCAAGATAATTGTTTAATTTCTCTCAGCAGTATTTTGTAGTTTTCAGTGTACACATTTTCCACATATTAGTTTACTTTATCCCTACATATTTCATGTTTTTGATGCAATTCTAAATTACTTTTAAAATCAGTTTATAATTTTTAATATATACAAATACAATTGATTTTAGTATAGTGAAAATCAAAAAAATGTCTATTTTCTACTCTTGAGTTTGAAAGATTTTGCTTTATGTAGTGTGAAACTCTGATATTGGATGCATACATATTTATGATTCTTAGGGTTTTTTGTTTTTTGTTTTGATGGATTGACTTCTTTCTTATTATGACTGTCCTTTTTTATTCCTGATAATATTTCTAACATTTTTTAATATTGCATTTTATTTTCACTATTGAATTATTCATTGTTTGAAAAAAAAATTTTTTTTTTTTTTAAAGATTTTTATTGGGGAATTGGGGGAAGGGGAACAGACAAGTTGCTGTCCTTTTGTTCTTCAGTCTAGTTGTGGAGGACGTTGCTTCACTGGCCCAAGTTGGCACCATCATTGTGCTCTTCCGGGGTAAGGCAGATCAGTCGCCAGCTTCTGGATGGCTGCTCACGGCAGCTGCTGGCCACTCACGCTGGCTGCTGGCTACACACGGTAGCCCATGGCAACTGCAGCAGGGGCTACAGCCTATGCCATCACTGGCGACTCAGGGCAACCCAGCTCCAGGTTGAGCTTTTGTTCAGCATCATAGCTGTAGAGGGCAGTGTCACTGGCCCTCATATGTGGGATCTGAACCGGGATCCTCTGGCGTCCCAAGCCAGCTCTTAACCAATGCGCCACTCGGCCAGCTGAATTTTTTTTTTTTAAAGATTTTTTTAATTGGGGAATTGGGGAAAGGGAACAGCCAAGTTGTTGTCCTTCAATTCCAGCTGTGGAGGGCACAGCCAGCTCAAGGTACCATGTTCATTCTTAGTTACGGGTGGGTGCAGCCTACCATCCTATGCGGGAGTTGAACCAGCAACCTTGTTGTCAGGAGCATGTGCCCCACCAGCTGAATCATCCTGCCACCCGCTGGCAGCTCAGCGGCAGCTCAGCTCAGGCGCAGCCCACCGGCCCATGTGGAAATCAAACCGGCAACCCTGCTGCCCAGAGCCCGTGCTCCTAACCAACTGAGCCACTCTGCTGGCTTCTGTTTGATTTTTTTTTTTTTTAGTGGCTTCTCTAGGGTTTACAAGATGTGCTTAACTTATCACAGTTAACTTCATTATTGTACCACTTTATGATATACTTATATTTACCTTTCCCATCCATTTTGCTGTTGTCATACATTTTGCTTCTACGTGTGTTATAAACCCCAATACACTGTTATTGTGTATGTTTTAAATAGTTATCTTTTGAAGAAATTTAAGATTGAGGGGGAAAAGTATTTTATATTTATCCATACATGTACCCTTCCCGACATTTTCTACCTTCCTTTGTATTAATCCATAATGCTGTCTGGTGTCATTTATCTACTGCCTAAAGAAATTCTTGTAGAATTCTAATGTAGGTCGGCCGGTGATGAATTCTGAGCTTTTGTTTTTTGGTCTGAAAAAGTTTTTGTTTTGCCTTACGTTTTGAAGGAGAATGATTCTAGGTTGATAGGTTTTGGTTTTGAAGGCAAATAATTCTAGGTTGACAGGTTTTTGTTTTTTCTTTTTTCCTGTCAGCACTTTCATACATAGTTTTTGAAGGGAAGTCTTCTGTTCTCTTTATCTTTATTCCTCCAGTCATAATTTTATCTTATTTCTCTGACTGCTTTTAAGATTTTATCTTTATTACTGGTTTTCAGCAATTTGATTGTAACGTGCCTTTGGTGTGGGATTGAGTTTATGTATGTGTGTGTTGATTATCTTGCTCGGGGTTCATTTTGCTTCTCTGATCTATGCTATAGGCTTTCAGTCTTCCTCTCTGTGGTAACTTTTCAAGTTTACTATTCTTTTCTTCTGCAGTGTCTAATCCAGGAACCTTTTTATTTCAGATGATGTATTTTTTCAACTCTGTAAGTTACATTTAGCACTTTTTTAAATTATTTTTTTCTCATCATTATGTTTATGTTTTAATGTCTTTTATTTACTAGCTCCTAGTCTTTTCTAGGTCTTCCTATTGACTGATATTTTTCCTGGTGTAAGCTACATTTTTCTGCTTCTTCGAATGTCCAGTGTTTTTTGTTTGTTTTTTGTTTTTTTAATTGGGAATTGGACATTGTGAATGTTACCTTGTTGAGTAAAAGGGATTGGGCTTTGTTCTTGCAGGGAGTTAAGTTCCCTGTGGATCAATTTGATAATCCTATCAAGTCCACGTTTTAAGCTGTCCTAGGGTGGATCTAGAATAGCCTTTACTCCAGTTCAACACTACTGTTAAGGTATGACTTCTTTGGGGTCTCCACTGAATGCCCCCAAGTGATGACTGAGGACTATCCACCCCACCTAGACTCCCCATTGTGTATAAGCTCTCTGAGTTTACAATTTCCTGGTCATTCTTGTCAAACTTTATCAAGTTTTACTCTATGCAGTCACGAACTAGTATGCAGCAAAGTCTCAAGGGGACCCTTGTGTAGATTTCTGAAGCTTTTTTCTGCACAGATTCCTTCTTTTTAGTATTATCTTATGACTTCCAGATGCCTCATCCTGCCTTGGTGCAGATTTCCATCTCCTCAACTCAACTCCACTGGACTGTTGGGGTTCTCTTTCCCTGCTCTTGTAGTGTGGAAATTGCTTTTAGTCAGAAAACCAGGTGATTACAGGGATCACCTTATTTGTTCGCTTTTTGAGGATCACAGTTCTGTACTGTTTGATATTTAGTGTATACAAAAATTTGTTCCATATATATTTTATTAAATTTATTGGGGTGACAATGGTTAGTAAAATTATATAGGTTTCAAGTGTACATTTCTATAATACGAGGTCTGACAATTAGGTTGGCGAACTTATTGCAATGATGTTGCTAACCTTTTTTGATATCAGAGGGATTATTCATTATGAATTTGTACCAATTGGACAAACAGTTAACCAAGTTTACTTTTTGGAAGTGCTGAAAAGACTGTGTGAAAAAGACAACCTGAACTTTTCGCCAACAATTCATGGCTCTTGCATCACAACAATATACCAGGTCACATGGCACTGTGTGTGAGGGAGTGTTTAGCCAGTAAACAAATAACTGTGTTGGAACACCCTCCCTACTCACCTGATCTGGCCCCCCATGACTTCTTTCTTTACCCAAAGATAAAGGAAATATTGAAAGGAAGACATTTTGATGACATTCAGGACATCAAGGGTAATACGATGACAGCTCAGATGGCCATTTCAGAAAAAGAGTTCCAGAATTGCCTTGAAGGATGGACTAGGTGCTGGTGTTGGTTGCATAGCTTCCCAAGGGGAGTACTTCAAAGGTGACTGTAGTGATATTCAGCAATAAAGTATGTAGCTCTTTTGCTCGGATGAGTTCGCAAACTTAATTGTCCAACCTCGTATATATCTGTGTGTGCATGTATTCAGTGTGCTTTTAATCATATGGTCATGGCAAGTTCATTAATGGTTTAGAGAATGTTGATCACAATAATGTGATCTTGAAGTTGTCATTGTATTGATAAAGTTGAGGTTATATTGATAAAGTAGTTACCATCATATTGGTTCTATATAAAGTAATAAAGTATATCAGTAAAATATCTTATGTATCCTTAACTTAAAGAATAAACTTAATGTATCTCCTTCCCAACAACACATAGATTTTCAAATGTTTTAACTTCAGTCACTCTTTCTCAATCTTAGATGTCATCATTGTCCAGTATTTTACTTTTATCTGGTTCTTAACTGCCCACATGTTGCCACATCTCAAATTTTTGTCCAAGAGCCTCTCCTTTTCTCATGCTATACTTTTCTTCATAAGTGATTTCATCCGTGCACATTCCACCTATATGTGATAGACTCATAGATCCATGTCTTTTGCCCATACTTCTCTAAGTTTCAGATCTAATTGCCTACTTAACTTGTTCTCTGTGTTATCTGTCAGTGTCAGTGTCTCTTATCTGTCAGGAAACATGTGATGCATTCTAATTAGGATAATCCAAAGAGAGTTTATTTCCAAAGGGGTTGAGATACAGCGGGACATTAAGAGATAAGGCTGTTAACCAGGACAAGTAAGAGGGAGTAGTTACTGGTACCCAGGAGAAAGTTATAAAGAAGAGACTGTATTGAAATGATACCTTCTTTTGAAGGACACAACCCAATTCAACCTCACAGAGAGGGAGCCAGTGGAATAAATACTTTACCCTAATTTCTCTGTTCACCTGCCAGGGCTCCTTGACTGAACTCACAAGAAGCTAGTGAGTAAGGTTGTTTGTTGATACAGATAAACTATACAGTGAAGGGTAGAGCATAGATCTGGAGGCAAACCAAAGATATGTGGTATAGATATCTTCAAATTGATTATATCCAAAAAAAACTATGAAAGGCTGATCTGTCCTCCTAAAACTTGATCCTGCTCTCATGCTCGCTTTATTGGTGAGTGGCTCCATTGTCTATTGGATTATGCAGTTTAGAAACCTGGGATTCATCCATGGCACTTTAGTTTTTCTCACATATAAATCAAATTCATCTCCACATCTTGACAATTTTCTTTCCTAAATCTCTCCTGAATCTGCCCACTTCCTTCTATCTTCTCTGCCTCCATCCAGTTCGTTCATCTCTCATGTAGACTGCTGTTCTCTTAATTGATTTAAATGTCTATGCTTGCCTCATTCCAGTCTGTTTTTCACATTAAAGCTAGAATGAACTTTTCCAGATGTCAATTTGATCATGCCACTTATCTATTCCATTACCTACCATATACCCAAGACAAAGCAAGTACAGTTGACCCTTGGACAACAGGAGTTAGGAGTGCTGACTCTCCACACAGTCGAAAATCCACATATAACTTTTGACTCCCCCAAAACTTTACTAATAGCCTACTGTTGACCACAGCCTTGACAATAACATAAACGGTTGATTAACACATATTTTGTATGTTATATGCATTATATACTGTATTCTTACAATAAAGTAAGCTAGAGAAAAGAAAATCATAAGAGAAAATACATTTACAGTACTGTACTGTAGTGTACTGATACTGTAAATTATATCATCTGTTTATAAGATGAATTGTCTATCAGTACCTACATTAAAATTGTCTTATATGATGTAAAACACTGTATATTACTAATATTGGATATAAAAAATGAAAAGGAAACTCATTTATTTACTGGTGTAATGATTTATGCATTGATAATGAAGAAGCAGCAATATGATTGCTTTATGGTAGCCTAGTGTAATCAATATGAGCTGCACAGTAGTAAGAAAATCTCCAAAAATTTTTCTCGTATGCTTATTGAAAAAAAATTTGCATGTAAGTGGACCCATGCAGTTCAGACCTGTGTTGTTCATGGGTCAGCTGCACACACAAAAACTTTAGTGGCTAAGTATAATTTATAAGACCCTGCTTTCATTTTTTGGCCTCATCTTACCTCTCTAACCTCATTATCTTTCTTTCCTTCATTTCTGTTATCCTAGCTACAGTGGCTTGCTTTTCCTGTCTTCAGTGCCACATAAAAGGTTAACTTTATGTGCATACAAATTTAGAGTTCACATAAAAACACATGTAAAATCATCAAGAATGGTGGGACTTTTAACCTATGTTTTCTAGATTTTCTAAACTAAGCATGCTTTTCTTTTATAATTGAAAATTACAAGAAGTATTAAAATTTGTAATGTGCGACAGACAGGCAGAGTGTTTTAAATGTCTTTTGAGCCTATTCCAAGATTTTTTTTGAGTCTTCAGAAGGAAAATGTGATATTTAAGCAGCAACATGTGGTATGATATATGGTACTGCTAAACAAAGACTCCCTCTGTCCAATTACCCTCCTGTATCGTGATACCTGAAATCCTATCAGCCTGTCAATTCTGTCGATCTAATATTTTGTCAAGAGTTAGTCAGAGGCTAGCAGAGATTATTGATAGTGTAAAATTAGGTCTAGCAAGGGACTTTGAAATCATCATAAGGAAAGGTCATGTTGAAAGACAGGGAAGGGTGCAAAGATCATA
The DNA here is from genome assembly GCF_001890085.2 of Hipposideros armiger. Taxonomy (NCBI): domain Eukaryota; kingdom Metazoa; phylum Chordata; class Mammalia; order Chiroptera; family Hipposideridae; genus Hipposideros; species Hipposideros armiger. The sequence continues at coordinate 1,038,268 of NW_017731779.1, forward strand.
CGATTGATTACTGTGGGCATAGGCTTTTTTTTTTTTTTAACTAAAACCTTTGGCATAAGAGGTGAGAAGATAAAGTTTCCAACCCAAGTATTTTAAAACAACTTTTATACTTAAATTCACATTGGCCAGCAAGCTGAACAATTCTAATACATATTAAAAGTAAATTATTATTATTTTTTTAATCTTTTTAAGTCTAACAGGTCTCTGATTTGTGATCAATTCCAGTTAAAGGAATTGTATTTTAACTTTTATACAGTAGATAGTTTCCCTTCTTGTACAGTATATGCCATAAAAAATAATGGTTTATATCAGATGGTAAAAATCTGAAATCCTGGCATTCCTCTATTACTATATTTACTTGGACAGCATTGGAAACCAATGCAAAGGAGATGACAGATGATACATGTTGAATAAATATTGAGCATGGCTTGGTAGTCTGGCCATCTTCAGGTAAATGCTGATAGGACAGCAAGTGATCTTGAAGCCGAGGTATGCAGAAGCACCGTTGATTAGGAGACAGCAAACCTACAAGTCAAAGTTCTGGGATAACTGAATAAAAGGGCTATTTAATTTATAATTGCTGAAATAGTCTTTGAGGTACTCAGGACTACTGCATTCTGTTTATAATGGTGATTTTGAGCCATTAAGGAAAGATTAAGTTATATTTTATATACCTTGTTTAATAAGCAGGAAAGTATATAATAAATTTTAGATAATTTAAACAATAAAATTGGTTAAAATTGAACGTTAGCTCATCAAGTAAATTTCTGTTAATCTGGAATATGACATTATTAGGTAGCAGTTTTAATCATTAAAGTCTATTTTAGCTGCATTAAAATTATTGGATCTGTTCATTCTTCTTTGCAAAACTGGATACCAGAAAGTGTGTATGTTTTTTATACTCTTGTTTCATATATTTGTATAAACTTATTGGTATTTTATTGATTTGGAAATCACTGGAATTAAAACAAAAATGTTTTCTACATTTTTGTAAAATGAAGCTATTACTTATGATTAAGTGATTTATTTTCAAATTCTCCATAACATTAAATAACAAAGTGACTTAATGAAGTAGACATTCATTATTTGTGACCACTTAGTATTTTTTAACATCTTCCCTACATTTTGGTAATTTCCCATATTATTAAGTCTGACTTCCTAAAGTAGGTGCCAGAAAATTTATATTTTTATACCCACACACAACTAAAGTAGAGGCATGTGTCCTGTCATACTCTTCACACTTGAAATTGCATGGGAGCTACATGAGGTGGCAGTCTTGGGCAGGGGAGTGAATGTTTTGACACAAGTAGTGGGAGCTTCTGGTTTTTCTAGGCTCCTAGTATCAAGTAGTACTCCTAGAGGTGCCAAGTAGTGGTGGTAGTTTTTCCTGGAGAGGCTCCCAACGTGTGATTGGGATTCAGATTTTCCTATCTTCTAAAAGTTTGGCTGTCTGATCCTTAACAGAGTTTATGTAAGCTCCCTATTAATCTTTAAATAAATTCCTTTTCTGCTTTGACTAACCAGAATAAATTCTTTTGTTGGCAGCTAGATAAGAAGCTTGACTGAACACTTAATATGCATGGTTGGTTTTCCTAAAATACAATATCATATATTATTCATGCTAGAAAATATCAATAAATGTCTTTCTTTCATTTTTCATGCTCATTTGCATACATTATATTGGTTCCTGCATTAATGGATTGTTTTGTATTAAAGCTCCTATATATGTTTCTTAATAGATTGTACTCTTAAAGAGTGAGTAGGGTCTGTGCTTCACCTTTTGTATCCTCACACATGGTAATCATTCAATAAAAATTTATAAAAGTAGTAACATTAAGATACTTTAAAACAATTTTCTTTTGTAAAGCTGTTCACTCATTAGAAATGAGTTAATAAATAAGTTAAACATGACCAAAATAACCTTAGGCACAGCTTCTGTTAAGTTTTTTTTTTTCACCCAGTATCTATTTTGTCAGGGTTTTTTTGTTTGTTTGTTTTTTGGTTGGTTCAGGTGGAAGAGTAAATCTGATTCTTTGTTACTTCATCTTGGATGGAAGCAGAAGACACTAGAAGTTTTTACTTTAGTTAGATGTGGTTCTGCATTTTGTCTAATTGAAAATGACTGTCCTCATCTATGAATGATAGTTATTATTTCTGGTTTATTTGTTGCTGTTAAGAAATTTCTCAACCTTTTGTCATTTCTGTATATGCAATGTCTTTTTTTTCCCCGTCTCTGACTGCTTGTAAAATTTTCTTTTTGACTTTGATGTTTTGTTTTATTATGATGTGCCTAAGTTTGGCTTTCTTATTTTTTGGGGCTTTCTGAATTGAGGATTTGTGTCCCTCAGTTTGGGGAAATTTTCAGCTATTATATCTTCAGATATTGGCATCATCATCCCTCTTCTTCCCCCTTATGTTTTCTTATTTTGTGGAGCTCCAGTGGTTGGTTGTTAGATTTTAATCTGTTTTCCGTCTTTCTATCTCTTCCTTATACTCTATATCTTTGTTTGCACTGAAGTCTTTGAAATTTCTTCAGCTTACCTTCTTTTCCAGTGTACAACAGCTATTTAACCTATCCATCAAGTATTTTATTTTTGTTTTTATATTTTTTATTTCTAGAAATTCCTTTTGTTTCTTTTTCAAACCTGCCTATGCCAAATCCAAATCTAAAAGTTGGCTTTTTGAAGTTCTCTGATAATTTCTTGTTATTTATTATTTTAATTTCCTCTTTTATTTCAACATATCTGTTTTTTGTTTCTAATAATTTAACTGAAATTTTTTTTTTTAAGATTTTTATTGGGAAATTGGGGGGATGGGAACAGTGCTGGGGAATTGGGGGAAGGGGGACGGACAAGCTGCCGTCGCCCTGTTCTTCAGTCTAGTTGTGGAGGACGTCGCTTCACTGGCCCAAGTTGGCACCATCACCGCGCTCTTCCCTGGCGAGGCAGACCAGTTGCCGGCCTCTGGACGGCTGCTCACCGTGGGCTGGCCGCTCACGCTGGCCGCTGGCTACACACGGTAGCCCATGGCAACCCACTGCCACAGGGGCTGCAGCCCACACCATTGCCGGCGACTCACGGCAGCCCAGCTCCAGGTTGAGCTGTTGTTCAGCATCTTAGCTGTGGAGGGCAGTGTCACTGGCCCTCATATGAGGGATCCGAACCGGGGCCCTCTGGCGTCCCAAGCCAGTTCTTAACCATCGCGCCACTCAACTGAAATTTTTGAGGTGAACTCTTGTAGTAAAGGCTTAAGATGCCAATTTTTCTATGTAGGAAAGATTTTGAGGTATGTTGTTTCTTTAATAATACAGAATTATTCAGTTTTTCATTTTTCTTGTGTCATTTTTGTTAACACATTGTGGATCGGTGACGCAGACTTTTCGTCTATATATATATATATATTTAAATGCCTCGTCCTCAATTTAATTTGTGTTTCTTAAAAAAACTTGTGTATTTCATTTAAATTGTCTCTTGGCATAAAGTTGCTCATAATATCCTTATATCATTATATCTGTAGGATCTACAAGATGTGCCCATTTTCATTTCTGGTATTGGGGGGAGCGAGTGTGTGTGTGTGTGTGTGTGTGTGTGTGTGTGCGTGCGCGCACTTGATATTGCCAAGGGTCTGTCAATAGTGTTCTTTTTTTTTTATTATTGTTAGTTTCAGGTGTACAAAACAATGCAATAGTTAACCTTTTCACCCTCACAAAGTAACAACCCCCCTCCCCCCATCTATTGCCATCCCACCCCTGATATCATGCTTATCTATTACAATTCCATTGAATCCGTTCCCGCACTCTACTCCATGTCCCGAGGTTATATGTATTGTTCTTAAAGAAACAACTTTTGGATTCTATTATTTTTGTGTGTGTATATTTTATATATCATTGATTTCTGTTCTATTTTCTTTCAGCTTTGAGGGTTTGATTTGCTGTTCTTTTTCTAGTTTGTTTTTTTTCTTTTAATAAGCATTTATATATTTGATTTTCCACTTTTCTAAATATACATTCTTAATCTATAAATTTCCCTCATAATACTGCTTTGGCTATATTCCACCACTTTTTATTATTATGTTATTTTCCAACCATGTTTCCATCTCTACTAATTTGAATATTATAAAGTCTGTTATTTTAGTAGTGACCCTAGAAATTTTCCCAATCATAGTTAAATTATCAAAGCCTAAAATTAATCAGTGTTTTTTTTACCTTCTTCCTGATTAATACAAAGACCTCAGAACACGTTTAACTTTAATCGCTTTTCGCCCAGCTTATTTGCTATTATTGTAATGTATTTTAATTATATCTTGTTTTCTTTTTGAACTCCACAAAACATTTTTATTATTTTATGCCATGTGTATAGAGATGAACCCATTACTAACCTATTACCACTTTTGTGCTCTTTTCCTGTCTCTGATCTTCAGTTGGATCACTGTCCTTCCATTTGAAGTACTTTCTTTAGAATTTTCTTTATGTTGGGTTCTGTTCATCACAAATACTGAGTTTTTGTTTGTCTGGAAATATCTTCATTTTTGAAAGATACTGATAGTTATATTTAAGTTCGTTAAAGTTATTCCATTGTCTACTGGCTTTCATTATTACTGTTGAGGAGTTAACTGTACATCTTTTTTTCTTTTAATTTTTGTACTTTTTATATCTAGACGTTCTCTTTAGTTCTTTTTCCAAACTGCTGTCTTTTTTTTATGATCTCCTTCACTTCATCCATGTTTTCAATTTCTTTTCACTAAGCATTGTATTTTCCATGTCCTGTAATTCTATATTTTAAGTTTATTCCTGCCCCTCATAGTACCTTATTTCAACTCTTATATTTTGTTATCTTTGACTATGAACTTGTTTCTTGTCACTGTATCAGTGGGAGTTTCTGATGATCTAAGTATAAGTTTCTTTCCTTTATAGATATGATTTTTTTTCTGTTTGAGTACCTGACACAGTTTTGGCATGAGATCACATTAAACACATTTCTTAGTGTGATGTTTTTCTGAGCACCCTGGAAATGTGACTGTGGGCAATAAAATCCACATGAGAGTCAGTTTATAGTTATAAAATTTTAGGACAGATATTAAAAATTTTCCATTCACCACTCCTATTTTGAAGATAATTTTCCTTGCAGTCCCCTAATTGGGGACGGGGGAAAGGAGTGTTGTTCCTAGTATACCCTCCTGCTGATTGTGTGGGCTTTTGGAGTCCCAGCTTTGTATTGGGGAAGCCAGATTGTCAGCCCACCACCACTCCCATTCAGTAAAAAATAAAAGCTTTTCAAAACTATAAGCAAATTTGAGAAACAGTGAATTTTATTAAGAATATCTAGCATTATTTGTATGTTCAAATGTGATTAATATATGTAAATGCTAAATCACAAATGACAGTTTATTAATTTTTTTAATGAATAGCATTACTTGATCAGATAATTTTGTTATATCTGTAATAGCAAAGTAGTTAAGAGTGTGACCTGTCAGCCAAAAATATAAAAGTAGGCTTATAAAGAGAACATCCTGATACTGCTAAAATAGTGTTCTTACTGTGTATTTGTTTTAACAAAGTACAATATGATAGTACATAAAAATAGCAAATGTCAGACATTATACCTCTGTTTTCATTTAAGCCCAAGAATTAGTCATATTTCAATGTTTTCATACATCTTTTCTAGAGGAAGCGTTCTCACTCTTGAAAAATCAAGAGTAAGATAAATTATAATATTTTCTCTCCTTTGTTGTTATTCTAATTTCTCATCCAAAACTTTTTCTTTTTTATACAGCTTTATTGAAATAAAATTCATATACCATACAATTCACCTACTTACAGTGTAGAGTTCAGTTGTTGTTAGTATATTCACAGAGTTGTGCAGTCATCACCACAGTCAAATTTAGAACATTGCATCATCCCAAAAAGAAAGATTGTTAACTGGGACACCCCATTTTCCCTGACCTCCCCAATCCTAGGAAACCACTAATCTACTTTCTGTCTCTATAGATTTCTGGACATTTTATATAAATGGAATTGAATCATACAATATGTGGTCTTTTGTGGATGGCTTCTTTCACTTAGTATCATGTTTTCAAGGTTAATCCATATTGTATCATGTATCAGCACTTCATTTATTACCAAATAATATTCTATTATATGGATATGCCACATTTTATTTATCCATTCAGGAGTTGGTAGATATTTGGGGTGTTTCTATTCTTTGGCTGTTATGAATAATACAGCTATGACTATTCATATACAGGTTTTTGTGTGGGCATAAATTTTCGTTTCTTTGGGGTATATACCTAGGAGTAGAATTGCTGGATCACATGATAAAGCTGTTTAACCTTCTGAGGAACTGCTAGACTGTTTTCTAAAGTAGCTGTACCCTTTACAGTTAATCAAGTTTACAGTTTCTCTACCTTTTTACCAATACTTGTGGTTATCACTCTTAGTAGTCTTAGTGGGTATGAATTGGTATCTTATTGTGGGTTTGATTTACATTCCTTTAGTGCATAACAATGTTGAGCATCTCTTCATGTGCTTATTGTTCATTTGTATATCTTCAGAGAAATGTCTATTCAGACCCTTTGGCCATTTTTTAATCAGGTTATTTGTCCTTTTATTACTAAGTTGTAAGTGTTCCTTATATTTTCTAGATACAAATTTCCTATTATATGATTTGCAAAAATTTTCTCCTGTTCTTTGGGTTGTCTTTTCATAGCACAAAGCTTTTAGTTTTGATAATGTCTATTTTATCTATTTTTTCTTTTATTGATTACACTTTTGGTGTCATATCTAAGAACATGTTGCCTAATACAAGATCACAAAGATTTATGTCTTTTTTTCATCTAATTTAAATTTTTTTAATTAAGATTTTGTTCATTGTCAGTAAAGAAATTTTTAAAGGAACAAAACACACATAATCCCATCAACCTAGGCGTAATTTATTTTTGAAATACTATTGGGTTGTCGGAAAAGTCATGAAGCATTTTGCAACGAAAAACATAGAAAAAATACGTCATGACTTTTCTGACAACCTAATATCATGCCCTTGTTCAATGTATGCATATTTTCATTATTGCTATTATTTGTTAAGTACTATGTTGTGTTGTGATATTTTTGTGTTTTTATATGATATTTGTAATTTTAATTTTTAAGGCTACATAACATAGCTAGCTTATTTGCCAATTGTGCAATAAAACTTCTTTATAGTTTTGTTTTTGTTATATGACAAAACTCCAGTTAACATTGACAAGCACATAACTTTTTGCTTCTATTGAATTATTTTCTTAGTTTAACTTTCTGGGAATGGAATTATGGGATCAAAGGATGTAAACATCTTTACAGTTCCTATATGAGGTCACATTATTTCTAGAAAGTGCTAAAGTGTGCTTTTGTTTATTAAACATGCTTTGAAATTTTTTTCATTTATTTTGAAGTTGATGCACAAGTTGAAGAATTTTACTTTATGTGACAATACTGTCAGTGATAACCCTGTATCAATAAAACTTATGGTAAAGTTAAATGTGTATATTTTCATCTGAAAAAAAATAATGGTACGTCTAATGGGACACTTTGTACTGATACTGAAAACTGGAACAGCCAATTGCTTTTTTGACTAAAGATAAATAAGACATACTTAAAATTTAGTACTTTATGGTATTCTCTACTCTAAACAGTAATAGTGTATTCTGTTAAATTTTCTTTAGGCTTCGGGAGCAGGAAAGAAAAGAAGCAGAAGAAGCTAGTCAAAAGGAAATTGAAGAATGGGAAAGAAAACTTCTAGCTCAAGCAGCTCCAACTTGTATGGAGACCATGTGGGAAATTCCAGCAATTGGGCATTTCCTTTGTTTAGCTCAGCAAATTCTAAATTTGCCAGAAATAGTCTTTTACGAATTGGAACGTTGTCTTCTGATGCCTCAGTGTAATGCTTTTCTATCTAAAATAATGACTTCTCTATTAAGTCCTCCTCATCGCAGACCTACCTTACATCGAAGACCTACTTTGCCTTATAGGACCTGGGAAGCAGCACTGAGACAGAAAGTACAGCAGTGGTACACTGCTGTAGGACAGACTGAAAATCCCAATAACTGTGCTGAAAAACTTGGGTTGTGTCCTCAGTTTTTTAAAGTTCTTGGAGGAGTTAATCCATTGGAAGAAAAACCTTTTCATGAACTACCTTTCCACCAGAAAGTGTGGTTACTTAAGGGTCTTTGTGACTTTGTGTATGAAACACAAAAAGAAGTTCAAGATGCTGTACTTGGACAACCTATTCATGAATGCAGGGAAGTTATCCTTGGTTACGATTATTTGGAGAATGCTTATGTACATTTTCCACAGTTCTGTGGTGCAGATGTACGGATTTACAAGCAGAGACCTTTTCAGGCCCCAGAATTTCCAATTCCACCCATTAAAATACAAAGAGTACCTCGGATTAAACTGGAGAAATTGAAGTGTGACTATTTTAGTACAAGCAATGGAGAACATAGGTGTGGTAGAGAAAGCTTGCCCTCTGCCTTCAAGAAAGAGCAAGAAATTAAATTTGATCCAACTTGCTACCCTGATAAAATGAACTTGGATAATCATGACATTTCTGTTGAAATGGAAGTGAAATCCAACTGTGAAATTAGAGTTCGCAGGCCCTGTGAAATTAAAAAAACTGATTGTTGTAAAGAAAATTTAGAGAAACCAGGGAGTCCAGGGGAAGTTACTGACTTTGGAGAGCCTCTCAGTCCAGGGGAAATAAGGTTTATAGAAAATCAGGAAAGATACAGTGAAGCTTCCAGAGCAAATCCTGAACCCAGTCCATTAAAGGAAAATGCTCTAAAATCTTGCCAAATACATGTAAATGGAAGTCACAGTGATCATCTAGAAATTAATTGCCACAAAGTTGTAAGGGATATTCTGTTAGAGCAGTCACTGCAGAGCCACAAGAAACTCAAACTAACTAAAATGAGGGCAAAAAAGAAGAAAAAGAAAAAAAAGAAATTGAAAGATGTTTTGAATGAAAACTTACAGAGAAAGCGCGAAGGTCTTCATTCTCTTGTGTTCAAGTCTTACAAACCTGAGATCCAGAATAAGTTATTGATCATCAAAAAGAAAGCAAAACACAAGAAGCACAAATCTGGTAAGCCAACACGAATGGGTGAGAATTACATTTAAGTATAATTCAGTTCTTTCAATTAGGCATCATGAAAGGCTCTGATGAACAGGATGAAGCGTGTGTGTGTGTGTGTGTGTGTAAAGGTCAAGTTTTATATTATTCCCCATGATTAAAACCCAGAGCAGAAGAGGTTTTATTACTCACAAAAAAATACCGGTGCACTACATTTGAATTTAATTCTCTGTTGCAAATCTTTGGACGTCATGTTTTTACATTTATTTGGACTAGTTTCTCCATAAGTGATGCTTTCCATCACTGATGAGAAGTGTTTTGTTTTGTTTTTTTCCCCTGGGTAAGGGCAGTACAATGCAATGGAAAAAAACTATCAGGAGATAGCATTCCCAGGACTAACGTTCATAGCAACCATCTTCTTAAACCAAGGCAAGTCAGGTTATCTATCTGAGTCTCAGTTTTTTTCTCACATCATATATTTTTCAGCACTCTGCTTCCAATGTGTATATATTTTCACATCCAGAAAAATGTTTTGAAATCTAAAGAAAGACTTATATCAACAAATAAGACATGAATCATATTTTTATAAAAAGATTTGTAAGCTTGTCTTACACCAAATTTACATACCCAATGTATTTGTCACAAGCCTACTTAAACAATAAAAACAAAAAATCATAAGTAAAGTATTCAGTGGTTGGTTGCTCTGGTTTTTAATTACTCAGGTGCTTTGTTTTTTTCCTATTCTTTGCCTTTTAATCACTTTAAATGCCTCATTTATTGATAGGTGAGATAAAAAACTGATGATTAACTTCATTTATTAACCCTAATAAAAGTTGCCTGACTGGGAAAAACTTGAATTGTTTACTGAAACTGAGTTGTGGTTTATCATCATTATTTGTGGATTTCAGTTTTTATTCCTTTCTTCAGTAGTAACAAAGGTAGTTAAGCTTTGACAATAATTTGATAATGAGTAGGCAAATAAGGGAGTGAATTTTGTTCAGCTGATATAGTTGCTATTATACCTTAGTTATTATTTCATCAAATACAATTAAGTATTTTTAAGTATATGTGTAATGTATCGTTGATAAAGAAGTATAAAATTTTCTATTAAGAACAGGCTTAATTTGTTGAACTGAAAATTGCAAAGTGGTTCACATTGATCCAAACAATGAAAAGCTATAATTTTTAAAAATAACTTGCAGAAATGAGCCTTTTAAATTTTACAAGCCATTCATTAGGCTGCAGAAATTTGGTTTGATTGATTTGGCAAGTTCTCTTTGAAATATTAACCTCTAAAATATTAAATAATATTTTTAAATTTGAAAAGTTTTCCAATTCTAAAATATGTACTTTTGTTTTATTAATGTCATTGTTACCTAAGACCTTTTATTAAGTGTTTATGATCTACTATTCATGTGTTCAAAGGTAATTATGACTTAATTTATAAAATAAAATAGTTACTGATGTAGCTCCTATACAGACCATACCATTAGCAGAATAAGAATATTAACTGCTAAGGATTGGATTAAAACAAATTTATGTTGTAAGGAAATAAAGTGTTGCTACATTTTTAAAAATTATTATTTTTTGTGAAATACACATTTTTTAGAATTAGTTTAAGCTGTACAGCACAGTGCAATAGTTATACTTTTTACCCCTTGAGGTGACAACCCTCCTCCCCCAATCTGCCGCCCCACTTCCCCCCCTAATATCATACGTATCTATTACAATTCCCTTGACTCCACTCCCACACTGTACTCCACGTCCCCTGACAATATATATATATATATTCACTTATAGTTGACATACAATATTATACAACATCAGCTTCAGGTGTACAGTGTAGTGATCAAGCCTCTACCCCATCTATGATGCGGTGGCCCTAGCAAGACATGTGACCATCTGACACCCTACAAAATATTTACAACATTATTAATTATATTCCTTGAACTGTCTTTCATATCCCTGTGGCAATATTGTAATTACATATTTATGCTGTCTAATCCCTTCCCCTTCTCCCTCATCCCCACCCTCTCCCAGCTAGCAGCCATCAGTTGTTCCTCTATATCTCTGAGACCATTTCTGTTTACTTTGCTCGTTCATTCAGTTTTTTAGATTCCACATATAAGTGAAATCATATGGTATTTGTCTTTCTCGAACTGACTTATTTCACTTCACATAATAGTCTCTGGGTCCATCCATATCGTCCCAAATGGTACGATTTCATTCTTCTTTATAGCTGAGTAATACTCCATTGTATAAATGTACCACAGTTTCTTAATTCAGTCATCTACCGATGGGCATTTTGGTTGTTTCCAAGTCTTGGCTATTGTGAATAGTGCCACAATAAACATAGGGGTACATATATTTTTTCAAATTAGCATCTTGGGTTTCTCTGGATAGATACCCAAGAGTAGAATTGCTGAGTCATACGGTAGTTCCATTTTCAGTTTTTTGAGATATCTCCATACTGATTTCCATAATGGCTGCACCATTCTGCAGTCCCACCAACAGTGCACCAGGGTTCCCTTTTCTCCACAGCCTCGCCAGCACTTGTTGTTTGTTGATTTTTTGATGATAGCCATTCTGACCGGAGTGAAGTGGTATTTCATTGTGGTTTTTATTTACATTTCCCTAATGATTAGTGAGGTTGAACATTTTTTCATATGCCTGTTTGCCATCTGTATGTCCTCTTTAGAGAAATGCCTCTTCATATCCTCTGCCCATTTTTTAATTGGGTTGTTTGTTTTTTTGGTGTTGAGTTGAATGAATGTTTTATAAATTTTGGATATTAACCTCTTATCGGATATATCATTGGCAAATATCTTCTCCCATTCAGTAGGCTGCCTTTTTGTTTTATTGATGATTTCCTTTGCTGTGAAAAAACTTTTAAGTTTGATGTAATCCCATATGTTAATTTGTTCTTTTATTTCCCTTGCCCGAGGGGATATCTCAGTAAAAATATTGCTCAAGGTAATGTCTGCAAATTTACTCCCTATTTTTTCTTCTAGGAGTTTTATGGTTTCAGGTCTTACATTTAAGTCTTTAATGCGTTTTGAATTTGTTCTTGTACATGGTGTAAGTAGGTGGTCCATTTTCATTTTTTTGCACATGTCAGTCCAATTTTCCCAGCACCATTTATTAAATAGACTATCTTTACTCCAGTGTAAATTCTTGCTTCCATTGTCATAGATTAAATGACCGTATATGGATGGGTTTATTTCTGGGCTCTCTATTCTGTTCCACTGATCTATGTGTCTGTTTTTATGCCAGTACCGTACTGTTTTGATTACTATAGCCTTGTAGTATGATTTGATGTCAGGTAGCGTGATACCTCCCGCTTTGTTCTTATTTCTCAAGATTGCTGTGGCTGTGTTGCTACATTTTTGAAATGGAAGTTCAGAATGTAGATCGGAGAGAAAATTTATGGGAGTTTCATGTTCAGTATTAGACAAGTGAATGAAAAAACTCGGAAGCAAATTCAGCAAGTACTTATGTACTCTCTCTGTGTCTGTTCAGTTGAGGAGTGAAAGCTTACAGGCACGAAATAGAAGAAAATAATGCACTTGCCTGATACACTCATTTTTATCTTCAGAGCAAATTTTAGAAAGTCAATCTTTAGTGACAGAAATACTTGGATGTGGCAAGTACAGTTTCTCTCTCCCTTGTTAGTAATGGGTAAGCATAGTCCAATTCTCTTTCGTAGATATATCAGATACTAAACTCCTTACCGTTAGTACAGTATTACATAAAATGTTATAACAACAACAAAACATTTGTTTTACATCATTTTCAGTACACTCGTCTCTCTGAGGCTTTGCTCTGGGCTCCTTTCTCAGGTATGAGATATTGTGGCCTTTTATACATAGTCAGTTTGGGGCATACCCTAATCAAGTATTTCCTTTCTCACTCTTTTAAAAAGTGAGCTCCATAGTCACAGGTTTGGGAAATACTCCTCTCAGAGATTCACGTTGTGCATTAGTACAGGTCCACAATACATTTCACGAAATTCTTGTACGAGATACATTTGGAAATTCAGAAATCTTCAGATTTTAGAAGGGCATTATGTATTTAGGTTTATTAAGCAATATTCCTCTGGAGCTTGGTACAGCCCCTGTAATCAAACACATAATTTCTACAGAAAATATATGAATACTCATATTAAATGAGATGAAGACTATAAAGAACCTCATAACAGTTCAGGTCAGGTTTTGCTACCATATAAATTATTTTTTTAAATGTTAGTTTTCATAATCTTTTGGACTTGAGAATTGTGGATAAGTGATTCTGGGCCTGTATATTAAGGACTCTGGAAAGTCTTGAAGAAAAGAAAGCTGTTTAGTTTCCTTTAACCTAGTATTTTTCACATTTATTTGAACACAGAGTTTTTTCTTCAAGTATATTCTGTAGAATATACTTTGGTATAACCTGTGTCATCCATGACTGATTCATGAACCTTAACATAGGGTGGACTCAAGTCTACCTGTAGTTAGTCTGGTCCCTTTTATGTTGATTACTACAGGCTTTCTTTTTGGTGGAGTTCTCCAAATTTAGTAAACCTTTTTATTGTGCTGGGAGATGATTTTTAGTGAAGGCACAAAGACAAATTGGTTGAAAATGATTTGATAATTTTAGTGCATATGAGGCAGTTTTGCAACTTCTAAGCATTTTTATCCATTGTTCAGAATAGGAGTTTTCTTTCTGTTTTTTAAATTTTGACTTCATTTTTAGCCTGTTCTTTACTCTTGGAAACATGGAATAGAAAAACATCAGAATTTTCCTTATTGTACATACTTAACAGCATCAGATAATTCTCCTTCATAATATTTATAAGATTTATTCATAATAGTTGCATTTATTTCTAACTTATTTTGGTGATTGTCTCCCCTCTATTCTGTAACATTCTTTTGTTAGCCTTCATTAAAATTAAACTGAGTAATTTCCATAGCAGTAAATTCAAAAGTGTAGTAAGTTATCGATGAAAGTGCTCTTGAGAAGGCAAGCATTACCTTACATAGAGTAGGAAGATTAGAAAATATTTATACACCAGTTGCCCAAAAAATGGAGTTAAACATATATTGAATGTGTATCTTGTCATCATAGAGTTGATTTTAGGACTAAGTCCGTTTTCTTGAAAGGCAGAGTTTCCTGTAATAGTAAAAAGCTTACTTAATATAAACCTTGGAAAAACCACTGACTAATAATTTTGAGATCATTAGTTTGTTATAAGGTACTACATTTGTTACAGTATTTATTATAGAGAGCAGTGTTTATTACTTAAAATGGGAAACTGTATTTGTCACTGGAAGTTGAATTTATGGCCAACTTTGGAATCATTGATCTCCTGATTATGACCTCTTGATGTTGTAATTAACTAGTCATTGTATGAAAATTGAACATACTGTTTTGTTCAACAGGGAGGAATGTTACTCTTCCTGTACAAGTTCTGTCCAGGTAAATGTGAAATACATGACTTAGGCAGATAAAAATACAAAGCAAATTATTTTTCTCCCATAATGGGCTTGGATCTGTTTCTCTGTAGCCTGATGAAGTTGTGTCGTAGAATTACTGAACATTCTGGGTATAGTTTGGAAAATGGTGATATCATACAAATGACCAAAAAGCCTAGGCTTTAACTATACACAGGTTAGCTATTTTTTGTTTTTGCTTTGTTTCTCAATATTCTATATCATTCTTGAGGACAGAAGGATTATTTCTGGTTTTGCATCCTTACACTTAGCACAGTGATAGACACATCATGTAGGAATCTACTGACTAAATAAATGCACACACATAATATGGTTCACCCAGATAAAATTCACGTTAACCCCTTAATATGTATCTTTCATATCCTTTTCAAGGCATTTATATTTTTTAATATGATCTATACGTAACCATTTTACAATCTGTGTTTTTTTCCCCACGTAATAGTATATACCATGAACATCTTTGTGCAATAAGTAGATTTCTGCAGCATCATTTCAAATGACTGTATAGGACTCTGTTATGTGTATTTTATAGTTATTTAACCAACCTCCTCATTGGACATTTTGGTTGTTTTCAATACTCTACTATGATAGATTGTGTAGAGCAGGTTGAGTTGACTGAAATTAATTAGAAATTTTAGAAATTAGAGGACTTTTTATAAGGCCTGAAGAAACAGACAAAAATTATTAAAGATACATTAATTGTTACAAAAAGCTTATGGTACTTTAAGTTATTCATATCAGCCTATTTGGTTTGGAGGGTTTTTTCCCTTCCTCACTTGGTCATTATTTTCAACCAAATCATTTTGTGGTAGTTTCTCTAAACTGATTAAGGCAAGTGATGTTATTCTCTTATAGGTGAAGAAACTAAGATTCAGAATGGTAAATAAACTCATTTTAGTAATTGTTAAGTATATAATAAAGACCATTCAATAAAATGTTAAGTAGAGGGTAAATTGTGCTGTAGTAGTCTGGGAAGGTTTCACGAAGGATGAAGGGCTTTGTAGAATAACGGGGATTGGATGGATGAAAAACACCATGAGCAAAAGCATTGGAGGTATAATTAAGCCAAATGTCACTGAAAAAATTAGCACGGGGAAAAACTTAAGGAAAAGTTGAGGTTTTAGAAGCTGTTTGAGTGACAAGAATAAGCCATTCTGGGCAGTTGGTGCTATGTTAAATACTTGAATCAGGAGCCCAGTGCAAGGAAATGAGCATGAAATAAGATTTATCAAATGTGTAAAAAGCAATGAGCTGGTTTATAGGTAATGAATGACTGAGAAAATAATGTAGTCTACAATATTTGATTACATCCAGGCCCATATTTGTGAAAAGGTTGTATAGTTCTGTGTTGATAGCATTATAGAACCTAACTATGTGTGTTTTTATGGGGAAAACTTAGAGGACCAACTCGAGATCCCAAGATAGGAGAGTGAAGGGATAAACTGGACTCTATGTCCCTTTATTTTAATGCCTTCTCCACCCCATCCTACCTCTACAAAAGTGAATCATATAACACTTACTGTGTGCCAGGCACTATTCTAAGCCTTTTTACATATGTCTCTTTTAACCTTCATAAAAATTCCATAAAGTAGATGTTGTTATTATTCCCCATTATATAGATTTTATAGATTAAAAAAACACAGAGAAGTTATTAATGTGTTCAAGGTCACACAGCTAGTAAGTGGCAAGATTAGGAGAAAGGATCTAGCAAGATAATTAGGGCATCATTAAAGACCTATTAAAAAAAAACTGGCAGGGTTTAGATGAAGGGGTAGAAGATAACTTCAGAAAGAAGAAATTCTAAATCCAGATGAGGAATGATTGTGTGTGACTTTTCTATCACATTGACAGAAAAAAATAACATTTTGAGAGATGTTACAACAAGTAGCAGAATTTGACAACTTATTCAGTATTCTATATTAAAGGGGGAAAATGGAAATAGGTATTCAACAGTTATTGAATTATATCATATGGCTTAAAAATTGTCAGTATGATGAGAAATTTGTTCATATGAAGGACAATCAACTGTTTTGTTAAGGCCAACTTGCTTACTAAGAGATAGAACATTCCAGAAATTTCTGTAGAATATAAATATTAGTTCAAGATATGCACATTTAGTAAATAAAAGTCAAGTTTAGACTCCAGTAGGGGCTTCACATTCTAGGCACTTACTAGTTAATAATATAAATGTCCTTGGGTTTTTTTACTTTTAATAATGATTAATGTCATTAATCACTTATGATTCCTAAAATGCAAACACTAAGAGAGTAGTGAATGTGTTGGGATATTTCTTAAATATGGGAAGGCCAAATCTAGGAGGACATTGAAGTGGAAGTCTCTGAATAATCCAAGGGGCCAAGGAGCAAAGACCGGTAGGGCAGCCAGCCAGGTGAAGGAGAGAGGTAAAGATGAGGAAAGAGGAGCTGTATTGGGGATGATAATTTGTAAAATCACCTTCATTTTTCTAGTAACAGGTGTATCTTCACACTCTAGAAGAATAGAATTTTGTGCCTAAGTTATAGTATGAAATACATTTTTAGTTATATTTTTCTTTCTTAAGAGGGGCTTTCTTTTTTAGAGCTGTTCTAAGCATAGTTTTTAAAAGCTTCATTAGGTTGTACTTGTAACGTTAATTACTAGGCCATATTATTAAGTTTTCCTTATACATATTCCAGGTACAAGTTAACACTCAACTTTTTGCTCACGTCTGTGTTTTAAGCTCAAGAATTAAGTTGAAATTCTGTGTATGTTTTAAACTGACCTCTGACAGTCCTAGATCTGAGAATTACATTCACTTTTATGGGACCAGGTGATTTAGGATGGTGGAATCCCACTGGGAGGCAATGTGTCACTTGTCGTGTGTATTCTTGCCCTGGAACAAAAACAGATTACCAAGAAAAAGCTGTGTGGTTTTGTAGTATCTCATGCTCCATCTTAAAAATAAGTATTTAGTAAAAAGGAAGAGATGAGTTTTATTGAAGAATACATGAAATTTTTATTCAAATTATTTTTATGAGTAGATAAACTGAAGGTATTAAGTTATCGTGAATATGCAAATCTTCTAACCCTAATAAAAAGGAATGCTCTGAAATCAGTCAGAAGCAGATTACATCCCTGCATCCCTGCAGAAAGTTTGGAAGAAAGCAGTATTTTACCATAAAAAGAGCACAGCTTTGAAGTGAGACAGATCTAGTACAAATGCATGCTCCGGTTCATGTTAGCTACAGGTCCTCCATCGATTTATTTATCTGTTTATAGCCAGTTCTTTATCTGTAAAAAATTAGGTAATACCTACTTGCTGTGTCATTGCAAAGATTAATTGGAATAGCAAAGCATATTCTAACATGGTGCTTGGCAGATGGTAGGAATCAATAAATGATTTTTGAGAAGTTGAAATTGCATAATGGAAAGAGCTTGGACTTTGGCATTAGAATCCCTGTCTGTGGTGCTTACTTACAGTGTAACACTTGAGTAAGTTAAATAATCTTTTTGATCTTTAGTAATCCCACATTAAAAGGAGATTGCCGACCTTGGAGGGTTGTTTTCAGAATTAACGAGATAATTTATAAAATCACCTTACTAAATGTCTGATACACAGTGGGCTCTCAATAAATGTTTTCCTACTGCCACGCCTAGTTGTGA
The DNA here is from genome assembly GCF_001890085.2 of Hipposideros armiger. Taxonomy (NCBI): domain Eukaryota; kingdom Metazoa; phylum Chordata; class Mammalia; order Chiroptera; family Hipposideridae; genus Hipposideros; species Hipposideros armiger. The sequence continues at coordinate 1,056,497 of NW_017731779.1, forward strand.
AACTGGTAAATTGTGAAAATTATTTAAAATCATTGTCGATATTTTCCTGTATAAAATGGTCTCGGATGGATAGTAAATCGTCTCAGAAATAAACCTGCCTCCCTTTTCCTATCCCCAGACTGGTGAAATTTATGATGAAAAGTAGGATTCTTGTATTTAAGGATCATTTCTCATAACTTACTGTATGCTAAATGCTATAAATACAAAATGAATAATGTGATTTCTGTCATCAATAATCCATAATTTATTAAGGAAGAGAAACAGATCATTATAATACTGTATGGTAAGTGTTACATTAATTGATATGTACAAAGTAGAGTGGTAGTACAGAGGACATATGAGCAAGAAGAATTAGGATGAAGGCATAAATTAATAAAATAATTTGAAGAAGGTTAAATATTTTATTTAGACTCTTAGCTAAGGCAGATAATAACAACTGACATTTACTGATTGCTTAACCATGTGTCTACCAGTAGTCTAAGCTCTTTATAGGTTTTACTCATTTAGTTCTCACAAAGTAGGTAATATCATTATCCCTGTTTTACAGATGAAGAAACTGCACAAGAAAATAAAGCAATTTTTTCAAAGTCTTACATCTAGTAGGTGGTTTATAGCTGGTATTCAAACCCAGGTAGTTTAGTTCCAAAACTCAAGCTTAAAACCACTATACAATACTACCTCCAGTCACTTAATAACATTTAAGTATCCTAATGACATGGTGAAAGAAAATACCCAGTAACTACCACCTCAGTTTCTTAATCCGTTCAAATATAGTGGCTGCTAGAGTAAACTGAGAATTTAATACCTGAGTTTAGTGCCTATGTGACAACAATATGAAATTCATTGGAAATATCAAGAGTGACGACTGTTATGCATTTAAATAAATATAAAATCAAATGATTTTTAAAAAGCTAATTAGAGCAGTGCTGGGGTGTGGGGGTGGGGGGAGAGGAGAGGAGGAGATTAAAGGAGAATTTCATTTCCTTCAAATTGCTCTCTTTATGGCCTTCCCAGCTGTAGATCAGTAAGGTCATTAAATCTTTTCCCATGAACTTTAAAAAATGGTGAAGGTAGTATATAGAACAAAGACATCCTGGTGTTCAGATTCATGCATCCCCTCAAGAGGTGCCTATTGCACCCACTTTAGAAATCAGTTTTACTAGCTGTATTATAGAGATACCAAGAATTGAATCACTTTTCCCTGAGCATTGATTGTTTTAAGCAGCCCATCCACTTACCTATTTTTGTAAGAGTTAGTTTTGGTATATGTACCGTGTAAGCACAGAAGCAAATAACAGTGATGAGAAAAAAATATATATATTAGGTCATTTTAAGTAAGAACAAATGTCAAATGACAGCAGGTTATACTTATTAGAACAAGATGGTAAAACCCATGATAACCTCAGCAAATCAAAATTGCAATAGCCAAGTATAGTATATGCATTTTATTGAACCAAGAGTTAGTAATCTGAATTATAGTTCTGTGATATGATTTAAAAGGAATACAAAATAAAATACAATTATTTTGTAAACTGGAATTGTGCCTACAACTTGAACAAAATGTTGTGATCAGATTGACTGTTTTCATGTAAGATCTTATTTGTATAGGAAAACGTTTAGAAAGGAGCAATAGGGGTATATGTAGAGCAAAGCAATTTATGTATTTACTCATTTTCCCTTTTGAAAAATAGTAACATTTAAATTGATTTTAGCCTTGAAATGATTGTGAACTAAAATTAACTTTCAAGTATTTCCAATTAATTTTTATTCCCTTATATAGATTGTAGGCTCCTGGAAGACAGGGTTTCCATTTTATAATTCTTTGTTGTCCCCATAAATTGTACAGTGCCCCCCTATATGTTGTGTTTGTTGAATAATTAACCAGTTTATTAATTGATTTTGTTAATTTCAAATGGGGAAAAACATATTTACTTTAACATGATCCTTACTAAAAATAAGAAGTTATGTGCATGTATGAGTGTGTACACACACACACACACACACACACACACACACACACACACACACACCTCCTTTGTCAGTTTAAATACACAGATTCATATTCTTCAATCTGTGCTATGACTTGGATTTCTTTAAGGATGTAGATTTGTTTTTCCCAGTGATTTCTGATTGCACAAATAATTAGGTGCACTTTAAAGGGAGATGTTTACCTTGTTTTACAATTGGTTATTGAATACTGCCAGAGGCAGCCCTTGAAGAACGATTAGGTGAGTGCAGAGCTAAGGGATGGGAAAATCCTTGTTTCCTGAGCTCTACTGAGAGGATTTTCTCATTGGGTTGGCTAAAAGCCATAGTCTTCAGAGCATAGTTCTGTGCAAGTTCCTGACTACAAAAGTTATTTTTAAAGGTAAGGTTTTTTTCTTATGTAACCACATTCTAAGTTGTGAATTAGATTTTAACTGACTAGTAATGATGTGCCTTTTTTGCCAAATCTTACTGTAATAAAGTCTGATACTGTGCACTGTGGAGATTGTAATAGTTTAGTTCTTATATAAGGAAAACAATGTTTGTTAATTTGTCTGTTACAAGTGGTTATAGTTTAATGTTTGCTTTTACTGGGGCTTGTTTTGATTCATCATTTTTATTTGACTCACTAGAATCCGTCTGTTATAATTTAACTTTCAAGGTTCTATGTAATTTGTTGTTAATGAAGTGCTGCTAGCAACAGCATTATGAAGCTTTTCTCTTTTAATCTTGAAAGGAAAAAAATCCATATCTAAAAAAGCAGTCACAAAGAAGAGGAAAACTGTCATAAAAACACCTACTGTACCAGAATTTCAGGTAAGTGTTTCAATTTTTGTCTCAACAATTTTTAGTTTACTTTTTCTTTCAATGTTTATATGGTTCTTCTAGAGATTGGGTAAATTCCACTGTAGCACATATACTTTAAATGAAATGTTTCCAACTATGACTTTTTTCCCTGCAACTGCAGACATAGCTAGTATTTATGAGTTAATCTGCTCGTATTTCAAAATTTTTTACCTCTATGTTTGTCTCTTGATAGTCAAAAATCTCTGTGGTTTTTTTGTATTCTATACTGTTTTGTAGAAGTAGTTTAATAGAAATATATATAAAAATGTGTAAATGAAAGTCTTCCAAGAACAACTCACAATATGTACATGATAATATTGCCTAGGTAATACATTTTCATTTATTCTGGCACTATAGCAATGGTAGACTTGTTAATTTGAAAAACAAAACTTTTAACTCTTAGCTATATATGAACTTTAAAGAGAATATTAAGTAAAGGTTAATTGAATGGTCTTTAAACATTTCTGCAAAAAGGAAAAAGTAATTACATGACTACCATATGATTTTGTGTAGAGTTTTTTGTTTGAAACTGGTATAAGAATGAGCAGAGAATCTCACCCTAATTAAATATTTTTGTTTTATTTTATAAAAGGTACATTTTCTTCAACAAATGATTTTTTCTTTAAAACTTCCTTTGTATTAGTGTGTCCAGTCCATTTTCAAATGTTTTATAACCTAATACTTAATAGCCAAAAAATAAAAGTGATGTTAAAATGAATTTCTGTTAGTCTCAGTGCAAGTAAAGAAGAAAATAAAGGAGTAATAACCATGAAAATATTGATAATATGTAATGTGAGTTTGACAGTTACATATATCCAAAACTGAAGACACATCTATTTTTCAGTAAAAATCCGATTTTTAGAAGTGTTTTTAAGGAAGTTACTAATTGGTAAAAGTTTAATATTTTTCCCTCAGTATTTTAAAATGGATTATTTTTAATGACATTCTTAGGATAATTTACAAACATTTCTACTTTTTTTCACATAAGGTAACCTTGGTTTCAGCATAGTCAATAAAAAATGTGTACTTACTGTTTACTTTGAGGCCTTTCTACCATTGTCTGTACATGTTATTTAAAGCTATAATAGTATATCGTCATTTTCCACTGATGCTACCCTTTATTATTTGTCTCATTTTTTTCCCTCAATCTCTCAATCTCGCCTGGGAGTATTTACCTCAGAACAGATATGGCCCAATGTTGATATTTGTATCCATTCCTATGTATAGTAGATAGACTTTTATATGTAAAAAGTGGCATAGACAGTGTTTTAAAATAAGCAGATGGTGGTATTCGTTAGTGAGGCATGAAATAAATTTAGTGGATTGCATGACCAGCATTTCTTTTTTAAGCTAATAAAGTTAAAATAGAAAAGAAAAAGAAAATAGAAAAGAGTGTGTCAAATATGGTAAGAGTAATATTGTTTCATGAAACTTTGGTTTCGATTGTGTGTGTCTGTGTGTGTGTGTGTGTGTGTTGACCATTTTTGTTTGTGTGCAGTAAAGTTTGAAAAACACTATTTTAAGTGATGCTTTTAGTCAGTTACTGACCATTTGCTTACCACTCTCAGAAACTTAGGTCAAAAGTACATATTGAGAGAGAGAGGGAGGGAGGGAAGGAGGGAGAGATGCTAGGGGTGGGAGATAGACTTATGAGATTATGAGAACAGTGGTCCTTATACCTAGTTTACACTTTGAATACCATGGTATTATTCATAAAGAAAATGGCAGTTATCTCCTAGGAAATAGGTCATTTGCTTCAAATTAGCACAGAATAGGAGATAGTATCAGTCACTAGTAAACTTTGTTATTACATGCAAAACTTAGTTTTGACTCTCAAAACTCCCCACATGTAAGAAGACTGATTACTATGTAAATACAGGAGTGAATTTATTTCCTTCCCAAAAGCTGTAGCATTGTGACATTGAGCACCCTCAGATTCTGCAAATTATTTTATCCAAGTTGTTTTAAGTATCACATTTCTAATACTAAACATAAAAATACTTTATAGAAATGTTTAGCTAGAAGATTTTCTTCATAGTATTCATTCTAAAATACCTTATTGCTTAAAATAATGAAACTGTTGGTGGATAGATATTAGATCCCTTTCACAAAACCTGATCTATTTGCCAAAGGACTGGTCATTTTTCAATTGACAGTAAAATGTGCTTAGTTAGAAAGATAGAGGGATTAAATTGTGAGGTTTGTTTTTGTTTTGTTTTAAAGTCCTAATGAATTAAAGTGAATCCTGTTTTGACCTCAACTAAGCTAGAAATCAAAGTTGTCTGCCTATCTGCTTCAGAAGAAATCCAAGTTTATTTATATACACATCTAATATCTATACCTCACTTTAAGAAAATGATCATCCCACCCCTATTTAAATTATACACTGTAGATAGTCACATGGTGTATTGGATTTACATTTTTGTGTGTATTATAAAAGGCCTAACTTTATCTGTGCCAGTTTTTCCTAAATTATGTCAGTGGTTCTCAAACTTTAGATAGTATAAAAGTAATCTGATGCCTTTATTAAAAATGAAAATTCCTGGGATTTATCCTTGATTCAGTGGGTCTGGGTGGGTGCCAGTAATCTGCATAGTGGTTAAGCATATGGATTCTGGAACCAGGCTATTTGGGTGTGAATGGCAACTTTACCACTAACGCTGTAAACTTAGGTAAGTTACTTAATCTTTTGTGCTTTCAATTCCTCATCTGTATAATGGGGTAATAACAGCACCTACCTCAAAGGGTTGTTAAGATTAAATGATAGAGCTATTTTCTTTATTTGTATTATTTATTTTTTCAAAAAGCATGCCAGATGCCTCAAAAAAATACTGTGTTTTAAGTAGGAAAATTAGTTAAGAATGGTCTTAAGAGTATGTATTAATTGAGCTTTACCACTTCTTCCAGCTACTTAAGACCTTGAAATAAATCTTGGATTTGATCATATTTCATAAATCATGAAATTCCATGATTAATCATACAAGAATTTTAAAAGTGAAAAACCAAGTAATATTATTTGCATTATTATATTTAATCAGAGGGAAACACTTATGCTTAGCCCCACTCTACTGTTATGGAGGGTTATACAGTTGGCTTATAGGGGAACTTGCCAGATTTTTTTAGTTAGCAATAGTTGAAAAAAATTAGGAAATATTTTTATTTTTAGTATTTAGCATATTTGGTGATTTAAACTTTCACATCATATTTTCCAGTTACTTATGACTTAAATTGACTCAATTACTTTTTAATTTTCTTTATCAGTTTTGTAATATAAGAAAAACTTTTTTGAGAAATGAGTATCAGTTTTCTTAATAAAGTTAATTTTTACCTAAAAGCCTTTTATTTTCATTTAATATTAGAAAAACCTAATATTAGATGAATTCTTTTTGTATACAATTATAACAAAGTAATAGAAAGTATTTTAAAAACTTATTTAGTCAAGTTTCAGTAAGATAAATTTTTTTAATAATTTAAGATCCTTAGTTAGCATGACTCCGCTTTTCATCGGTAACCAAAATCTTTCATGTAATACATAGTTGCTCCTGTTTTTCCATGTGTCATTTATTCTAAAGGCAGCTTTGCAGAAGAAATCCAGAATCCAGCTGCTAAGACTTACGTAGTAGTATTGTTTTCAAATATAAGCTTAAACTCAGTAATCCTTAATATACCTCTAAAAAAAAAACCCTGTTCCTCCATTTAAGCAGAGGAGAAACTAAAAAATATGACATACAGTACTACCCTCAGTGTAACAAATTGGGACCAAAATTAAAATTAGAATTTAACTGCTTCACTGTGTTAAGGACCTTTGGATTACATTATTATTTTGAATTGCTACCTCTTAAAATATTTTCAACTTTAGCCTTTTGTTTCACTTTTAACAGCGAGTTTTACTTCCCCCTTAAAATTCTTTTAATTTTTAAATATAGTGCATTAAGAGAAACATCTATTTTTTTAATCATATAGTAGTAAAAATATTTTAACTTGTTAATCAGACTTATTTTTCACATCACACATTGATATTCTTGTGTTTTAAAGTACAGGTTTTGAAGCACTCATTGCTGGTGTGGTGATCATAAAAAGTGAGATGGACTTTTCGTCTCATAGTTTTAACAGATGTCAATATAATTTTAGTTTAAATACAATATAAATTGAATTTATAACATAAATTTAGTGTTTTGCTTACAATTTTTATAATAAATTGTAGGATTGTTTTATTAGAATGGTAGTGAATATGATCCATTTCATTTGGACCTATTCATTTTGACTTTTCTGCATTGTTTTCCCTTAGCTTTTTACTATATTTTATTTTTGTAAGCTACTTATGTAATTTATAAAATAAATAAACTATCTTTCACACCCATTGAGTATATGCCCAAAGGGCATAATTTCTAGCTTGAAGTAGTAATAAAGTAAGGAATGATTTATTTTGTAATTTTTCTGAGATGTGGTCATGAAGTGCTTTTGATCTCTGTAAGACTTTCCCTCCCCCACTCCATACACACAGTTTTGCTTCTTGAGTTGAAGAGAGGGCCTTATAATATGTACCATTTGACAGAAGTGAAAGGTTAGGTATAAATTAAATCCTAAAACTATAATACATGTTCAATTGTTAGATTATTTTATTTTATTTTATTTAGAAAGACCCCTTAAAGAATATAATATAATAGGAGGAGGATGACTCCTAGGTTCTATAGTTTTCTCTACCAGTGTGTCATCTTAGGTTACTTTCTGTTAGTTTTAATTAGCATGTACATGAATTGGAGATACACCTGTTTAGCATGGGCCAAGGTTTGGACCAAATTACATGTTTTTGGTCCCTTTTAGCCCTAAGATTTATGATTTTGTGGCTCTGTCATGGATTGCATCAAATGAAAGATTAACTTGAGAGGAGAGGGTGACTGTCTTCCTGGGGGATAAAGCTCTTGTAAACTCTGCACTTATAGGGAAACCTCCTCTCATGAGTGTTAACAATGTGACCCAACTGCAACCTGAGCTGCTATGGAGCTGTCCTTTTCACCCCTGGAGACCCTGAGTCTCAGATATGTTTTCAAATTCAATGTAATGAGAAGGAAGTTTTAATAAGGTGTTTTGCTTGGTTCAAAAAAATGCATCTGTTCTCCTTTAAAGTGAACTTTACTTATTGGATTGATTGTTTTTGAAAGCACCATTTGAAGTTGAGTTTAAAAGCCACATATATGCCTTACTTTGTAAAAGAGAAGGAATAGAGGGTGTATGTGACAGAATTGTCATAAATCAAATTATTTTTTCTTTCAATATTAGTAACAAAATTAGAATTATGTTCCTATATAAGAATTTTCTAATAGCTTAATTTGACTCTGTTTTGGGTATATTAGGTTATATATTATAAATATATGTACAGAGGTATATATAAAGAGTGTAAATTGTTATGTAGATATTAAATCATTTTAAGATCCATAAAAGTAAATATAGCTAAAAATATTTTGACCCTCAAATTCAACAAAATTTATGTTTAAAAGTCATTCATTAGGGCCGGCCGAGTGGCTCAGTTGGTTAAGATCTCGCTCAAGAGTGTGAGCTCTGAGCAACAGGGTTGCCAGTTTGATTCCCAGCCCAAGCTGGGCTGCTGCTGAGCTGCCAACAGGTGGCAGGATGGCTCAGCTAAAAAAAAAAAAAAAAAGTCATTCATTTATTTTAAGGAACATTTGTCTTATCGTTGTGCATTTAATTCAATATTCCATCCCCTATTTGAAAATCAATCTTTTTTAATTTTCATACCCGTTAGCTCCATAGTACCAAAAGGTTTCTGTAGTCATGCAGATTTGTAATTCATAATTATTCAGTACCTTCCTCCTGAAAAGTGTTATCTGCAGACTATACCTGAGAACGTAACGTGTTACAAATGCAGAATTCGAGGTCCCAACTCAGACATACTAAATCAAAAACTACATTTTAACAAGATTCCCCGTATGATTCTTATGCACATAAAACTAAAGTTTGAGAAGCACCGATTTAGTACAATTTAATAACTAGGTAAGCCACTTGAAAGTGTTATATATAACTCTTAGGCAGTGGAAATCATTCATGCTTTGACTTCAGAACTGTGTTATCTATTCCTTTAAATGGAATATAAATATGTGGTGACCTCATGACTGCTAATGAAAAGATCTGAACTTTTTAAGGGTGTGTTTAAGTTGTAGGGATATATGTTTTCATTGTTACTGTAAGTTTCTAAAAACTGCATGTAAAATACACCCTCATGCCTTGTATAATGAGACAGCTAAGATGCAAGTGAAAATTCCTCTGAGCTTTGCCGTATGTGCAAATGAGAAATCTTTGCCGTGCTATTAACTAGCACACCAAGTTCAGTGAAAGGGGATGTAATCATCTGCAAGCTCTGGGGCAAATTGGACATGGTAGTCATAATAGCAAATTATACAATGAGAAGTTTAGTTCCCACTTAGTACTTACTAAAAACCTGGTGTAGACCCAACATTGTTCTTAGACTTTATAAATAGAATAGAAGTTGAAGACATTATTTAGTTCTAGAGGCATTTACATAAGTTGGCTACTGCACTGCTTGACTGTCAGCATTTCTTCCCTAACACTAGATTTGACATATGGGAATGTGTAGTTTGTAATAAATATCAGTTGCACTGCCCTACTACATCATTGTATACTGTTTTCTACTCTGAAATTGTTTAATTTGGATTACGTAAATACATATCTTCCCTGCTTTGTCAGTTCTGTAAGTTTGAAGTTATGTAAATATTTCTAATAATAATGGTTAATGCTAATTATAATTTATAAAATCTGTGATAAATTTTCCTTAGTCTGTTAGGTTGAACCATATTGCCATTTTTGTAGACCAAAGGCAATTTCATATAGTTCAACCTAATAATAAAGGAAGTGTAAGGGGCTCCTAGTCTCCCATTTTTGTCACTTAGTAATCACTAGGAATGATCTTGTTGTAACCCACTTTTTCTTGTGTCGTTTTTCTTTGTTTTCTTTTAAAAGAAAGTATGCCTTTCAGGGAAACAATACCCTTACACAGAAATTAATGAATGTAACAAACATGACTGATAAAAAGTAGTGGTGAATTAATGGCTTTGTAAGTATAGTATATATTTTTATAGTATGTATTTTTAATTATCACAGTATAAACATTACAAGACTCATTAATCTAAAACTTTTTCTGTATGTGGTTACACTTTGTTGTAAATACGTTTTATTTTAAAATATGAGCTTAAATGACTTTAGTGTAGAAGTTAAATATATTGAATTAATTGGAAAAATTTAGTATAGTTTTACAAGAACTAAAATGTAGACACTAATATTTTTGTTGTTGCTACTGACACTTCACTGTTTAAAACTTTAGTAATTCAGCAGTGAAATAAAATGAGCCACACAATTATGGTAGGAAATAGATGCTGTCTGTGCAGATGGTCTTCCTATACTAGGATCACATTAAGAACCATATTAAGATCATATTAATTTCATTTACTTCTTTGAATATATCACATATAGTTGAACTCCTCCTTTATTAGCAACCCCAACAGCAATAATGCAGTTTGTTTAATTATTGTTAGCAAACCAAAGCAAAGGTACAACGACAGTTCTCCAGGGGTGCATTTGTTCACCTACTATGAGACTGCTTGAAGCATTTCTTAAAAGGTGATTCAGTAACCTGTGAAATCTAGGGTGAGTTTCCAGATCTTTGTCATTCTGGGATGAAAGTTAAGAATGTTAAGAAAGTACCTGGATTATAAATAAAGCAAACTGAAAGGTGGGGATGTGGGATGAAACCACCAATGTTGAAATTTCAGCTATTTTTATACTCAGCCTGAAGTTCATACATCATAACAAGTAAATACCTTTTAAAATACAAACTGCGGAGCTTTCTTTGCTTTTACCTATTACAAAGACAAATAATTGTGAATTCAGTGTGTGTTAAAACAACTTCTGTTACCACATTTTGGGTGTTTTATATTATGTGTTATCAAGCTGTGTTTTTGTGTTTTATTTTAGCTTATTTGCACTAATCTTGATGAACTCAGGGAATTAATCACAAAAATCGAGAATGAACTCAAAGATCTGGAAAACAATAGAAAAAAATCGGTAGGTGTCGATCCAAAAGTTCTATCTGTTATTGTCAGCATTAAAATTTATTCCTGCTTTTTTCTAAAGCCTTTTTTATCTTGTTCTCCTGGATAACATAAAAATTTGCAATGAACAATAGAAGCATTATTTCTTTTATTTCTCCTGTGTGGTCTAGTTTTCATTTTTAATAGGCAAAAATGGTGCTAGAGCAAGTAAATTAATTTTGTTTGCCTGGTTTATATCAGGTATTTCCTAATATACTGGTTGGTTGTTTTCTGACTGGTAGTTTTCTGGGGGTAATGTTTACCTTGCAAATACTCTTAATTAATAATTATGTGCTTTTAATGGAAGTTTATTGCTTAGTAACAAAATTTTAATTAGCTGTGACATAAATAACAGATGTGAATTGTTTAATCTTTCCCCAGATGTTTTTGATACATGTCTAACAATGTCTTTTTAAAGAACCTTTATCAGCTGAAGGTCTGTTTTTAACTTTCACTATGTAGTCTAATTAATTCACAATTAATCTTTACGTTCATTTTTTTTTTTATTCTTAAGAGAGTGGAGTATAAGGGCATTATATTTATTCACTCAACATTTGGTAAAAACTCAATTATGTGATTTATTAAATCAATACCCATTTAACTAGCATTTATAGTTCAGTTATATCACAGATTTGAAACACAATTGCACACCAATAAAGCATTGAAGAAAATTATCATTAAAAAATCCCTTTGTTTTATGCCTTAGGAATGTCATAAGGCCACTTTTAGATCTTTGTTCAGAATCTGTTAATCTAGAGTTATGTATAAAATAAGGTTAGTGATGCAGCAAGCTTTGTATCTGCAGCTTTGTAGTACTCATTTTATATGCTGTTTAGAAAAGACCCGTAGCACTCTGAAGGGAGAAGATTGAAGTACCATAAAAGTATAACCTTCCTAGGTTATTTTAATACAAGGTAAAACAGCTTTAAACATTTCAGAAGTCTCTCATGTGATACCCCTGAGAATATTGCTATAATCTGAGAGGTAGAATAATGTTCATAATGATAGCCATCAATTAACAAAACATTATGTTCAGTATACAATCTGAGAATACAGAAAACTGTATGTTTTAGAAATATTTCCATTGAATTGGTTTAGACCCTTATTAGACTCTTACTTTTTCGTGTATGTGTGTAGGTGTATGTAAAAATAAATACACACATGCAAGCATGTGTGCGCATACACACGCATGTTTGATATATGGACAATTTCTTGATGTAGAACATCAAGTGTTTTAAAATTTACCTCTGTAACATATTTCACAAACAACATTTATAATAGACTATTTTATCTTAAGCCAGAAGTTTTTTTTAATATATTTGATACCATATACTCAATAAAGGACTGTTGTTCTTTAATAGGAAGGAATAGTCTTTTAATCAGGGTGTTATTCAGAATTCTGTTAAATAAGTTTGCTAATTATTTTTTATGCTGCAGTTAAACATAATGTATGCATCTAAATTTGTTTCCATATTATAAACTAGGGTTTTGTTTTTAATGGATAGTTTTAAACATAATTGATTTATGTACTTATGGCATGTATTTTAAGAGAAAAAGACTTCTGCAAGCATCCTAGAGTTTTTCTGTAAAGCCACCCACCTCACTTCCATGTAGTATGAGGTATAAGCATATTGCCTTCCTTCACAGGAACAAATAGAAGAAAAGTAAAAGAAAACACAAATTACAAATGCTTAATATTCTAGTCCTTGGGGGTATGTTTATCAGAATATTTTAAGGTATGTGTAGGGTTTAATTGATTCAATTTTGTATCTCTAAATTTTTAACTTGTCCATGACTCCTGATATTTGCGTATCAGTTTTAAAATCTGATTTCTTCTCTTCAAGAAAGAAATTCTTGGAATTGCACTTAATGGGGATAGCCTTATTGAGATTATCAACATATGAGCTATTTATTTCCCTTTAAACTGCCTAAAAGGTTGTTTTTATGAACAGCTTATCCCAACCAATGAAATGGCCACACAAGGTAAAGGAAATAAAAGTTTGCATCTCAGTATCATTCCTTGTTTTTTACAAAAGCTAACACTAAGTGTGATCAATGTTAGTTACAGGAATTAACTTTATTGAATGTTTATGTTAACGTTAAATACTAGTTTATTTGTCTGGCATCATTTGGGAATAAGGTGTTCCATGTAACTGAATTTTCTACATAACTGAAATTAGTACTAAAACTCTTCTTTTAATCATTTAATGAAAAACTTCCCTGTCTCTTTGTATTATGTTGAACACAATTTAACCTTTTCTTGATGACTCAAGGATCATTATGGTATCCATGATTGTACCGATGCCCTAAAAATCTATTGCTATGAGTAACTCTGAACACCCACCACAATATGCTATATATTTTGAAAGTTTTTGTTTGTATTTTTGCTTTTGTTTTGCCTCTTTATTCATTGTCAGCCTGTCATTTCTTGTTTGTGTCGGTGTACTTGCCTTAGCTGATCTATACTGTGGATTACAAAGCAAGTAACCATATTTATTAGAATTGGGTTCATGGTAAGAAACTGGGAGTCTTTCATAGTAATGAAATGCATAAACTTGGTGAAAGTGATAGCCATTTTAACTGGTCCCTTGCCTTGTAGGCTTCCTTCACTGTTGTCAGACAAATGAAGTATTAATATTGATTTACCTAGGAGGATATCACTGTCAAAACTAAACTAGTGTTTAGAGTCAAAACAGTTGTCTTACTGATTATTAACTTTCATATTTATAATAATGGCTCCAATAACAAAGAGGGTATACCAGTATTTTATATAAATATTTGGTTGTCATAAATGTCATTACTAAAGATAGAAATTATATATGTGAGGAAGGATTTAACATGGATTCATATAAACACCTCGTTGCTGTAGGGAGCAGGGCCTTTCCAGATAGTTTTTCCTAGCAAAGCAACAAAGAAGAATTATTTCATTTCCTCACCTATGTCAATATTCCATTAAAAAGGCTATCTTAACCACTTAGAGGCTCTGCCATTGACCTACTCGTTGTATTGGAAGATTTAGTCTTTTTAAATCTAGATTGTTTACTCATTCTTGCAAGACAACTAATTCTATTTATGGTTAATAATGTGAGGAGAAAAAAATGCTTTAATATTCTTGAGTTTGCTCTAGTTCACTTGATCCCATTACTTCATTTAGGGGCTTTTTCAAAAAAGGCTTACCATCCTTTAGATCCTATGGTGCTATACCTAACATTATCTACCTGAGAATTGTTTAAAGTGAGACATTTGGTTGAGATAAATAGAGGTATGGTGTTTGACAAAAGTCCTTTAATTCTGTCTTTCTCATTATCATGTAGATCATAGGATTCTGTAGTGAGCTAAAGGAGAAATTATAGCATTTTATTTATTTATTTATTTTTGTGGTAGTCCAGAGAGAGAACTTGCATTTTGCTTAATTATTTGGAAAATATCCTATTTAGGAAAATATCCTATCTAGGACATTTATTAGCTTTACAAAAATATAGAGCTAAGATGTTAATAAATTTGATCCTATTAATTTGCAATTTATTACACAGTGTTGCTTTATAATTAAAATTGGAAGATTTTGCCAAGCTTTTACAGAAGTTGGTTACATTTCTGAGTTTTTTCATGTGACCCCTTTTTTTTCACATCTGCTTTATTTCCTTATGTTTTATATCATAGTTTATATTTTCAAAGAGGTTTCCATCTTTTTTTCTTTAATAATGAAAGATCTATTGTATATGGAGAATGGGTATAAGGAAAAGTGATCGTTTGGCTCCCCCCCAAAAAAATGTTATTTATAAGAAAAGAAACTTTGTCTGGATTATATAATGGTATTTGAATAGTGTTAACCAATATAGATAAACTAAAATTGAAATATAAGCATATCTCTTTTTTTCTTTTTTTTGTTTTCTTTGGAAATCCTGAAAACAATGTCATCGCTATAGCAAAATTTCACAGAAATCATCACACAGAGTGTGGGGACTAAGCCCAGTCTGACCTGCCTCTCTGGGGAAGGGTGTGAAGGGTGGCTAGTCAGAGTGGCCCATCTTCAAGGTCCTTCTGCATGGGAGCCCTTTCAGCTGCACGCCATATCTTTTCTCATACATCTTTTAGCAATTAAGCACTTCAACACTGAGCAGGATTTAAGATAGACTTCAAATATTTCTAAATAATCAATATGTAAGAAGAGCTATAAAACTGCCTGTGCTATTTAATCCTGTAATCCTATTTGGGATTTAACTTTTATTATCCCTATTTCACACACACCTCCAGAAGTAATTAATACAATGGTGTGTATAGCAGACTACCTCTAATAGTGGAAATTTGGAAAAAGCTTGTATGTCCAGCAATAATCTAATCAAATAGCAGTTTTAACAGAGTGGTATATCATATAGCTAGTAAAATAAAATATTTGTAGGTCATTGTTATTACATGGAAATATTTGTGAAATGTTAAATTTTGAAAACATACCAAATAATATGTGCATAATGGTTACAGTATGTAAAAGGTATGTTAAAAACAATTGGAAAAGAATTTCAAGATAATTAATAAAATCAGTCTTTATTATTATTCTTAAAAGAATTTAAATTCATAATTCAATAATAATATTTCTCTTGCCTAACCAAAGTCTGTACATTAGCTAGCCCAAACAGAGAAATCAAAAGCTAAGAAATGATGACACCCCATTCTTTTTGGTCACACAGTTCTTTATAATCCAGTGGTTATCAATCAGGATTGATTTTGCACCCTCACTCCCCAGCTTCCCCCCAGCCAAGACTTCTGACAATGTCTAAAGATATTTCTGGTTGTCATACTTGAAGAGGAAGTACTAACACTTAAATGGATACAGGCTAGTGATGCTGCCATAAATATCCTACATTATAATGATCCTACAGTGCACATGATAGCCCCCACAACAAAGAATTATCTGGCCTCAAATGTCAGTTGTGTGGTGTAAAACCCTAGTATAAACCTTTACAGTAAAACTTTGGATTGCGAGTAACTTGTTTTGTGGGTGTTCCACAAGATGCGCAAACATTTCTATTAGGTTGGTGCAAACGTAATTGCGGTTTGTACCATTTACAAGTAATGGTACAAACCGCAATTATTTTTGCATCAACCTAATAATACATTTTAACTTGGTAAACAAGTGATGTCTTGCAGTACGAGTAGTTGATTTCCAGAGCGACTTATGCTCGCTAACCGATGTATTACTGTATTTGCTAAGGACCCTGTTCTCTAATTTTGTCTGCTGCTGCCAACTTACTGGGTAAAAACAAGTTGATGTTTTGAAAAAATTAGGTAAAAATCAATGAAATCATATACCAGATCCCATAATTGAGAGTATTTTATTATGTCATATACTCTTAATTCAGACTTGCATTTGATGGAACTTGTGAATGTCAGTTTTACCCTTTATGATTCTATCAAATACTTAAAAAATATTCTTGACGTTAGTTTCAAATTTATCTCAGCTGACTTCAATCCATTATGATTTATGACCTGTCTTACTGTGTTCACCATTTACCTTTTACCTTTCTTAGTAAAGGAAATGAAGAAGTTACAAATGTTAATAACATAGTTGTATACCTTTTTCTTCATTCATTTATTTTTTTTTAAGATTTTATTGGGGGAATTGGGGAAGGGGAACAAGTTGTCCTTCAATCTTAGTTGTGGATGGCGCAGCTAGCTCAGGTGCAAGTCCAGTCGCCATCTGGCTGCCAATCAGCAGCTTGGGCTGCTCTGCTCAAGGTGCCGTGTTCCATGTTAGTTGAAGGTAGGCATAGCTCACAATCCCATGCGGGAGTCGAACCAGAAACCTTGTTGCTAAAAACGCACATTCTAACCACTGAGCCACCCATATGCCCATTAGCAGCTCAGGGAAGCTAAGCTCAAGGTGCCATGTTCAATCTTAGTTGTTGCAGGTGGGAGTAGCCCACCATCCCATGCAGGAGTTGACCTGGCAGCCTTGTTAGGAGCACATGCTCTCACCAGGTGAGCCATCTGGCCACCCGTGGGCAGCTCAGTGGCAGCTCAGCTCTAGCGCAGCTCACTGGCCCATGTGGGAATCGAACCGACAACCCTGTTGCTCAGAGCTCTCACTCTTAACCAACTGAGCCACTCAGCTGGCCCTCCATTCATTTTTAGAAAGATGATGTAACGTTTTTTTAAAGTGAAGATATAGTAAGGAATAATACACAGGTAAATGGAAAAAATATAGTCAAATTATACATAAAATTTCACTTATTTCACTTATTTTATGAATTTATATGGACCCAAAAACATAACTGCATATATAGTAAAAGCTGGATAGAAGGCAAAAACAGTATTATACATTAATTTTATTTTCTAACACCTGTAACAGAAATTTTACTCTATTATAGTGAAGGATTATGGGATCTTTCCATCTTCTCTCCATTCCATATCTCATTTGCTCACAGTGAGGCATCAAAAGTATTTTATAGCCAGCTGTTTGAGAGTACAAAATCTATTTTACTACAATGTGTAGGGAACTTTAGGTACATTCAGAGTCCTGAATCTCTCCTAATTAATTTTGTTTAATGGCTTTAGTTGTAGATATGGTAGCAATAATCTCTAAATTCTCCTTAAAATTAGTATTAAATTTTTTACAATGGCATCATTATATATATATATATATATATATATATATATATATATATAGTTTTCTTCTTCTAGATCTTCTGTTAAACTATCTAAGATTAACAAAACTGAAAAAATCTCAGCTGTGGGTAGAGGTGAAATCACTGTCTTTAAATAGTCATATTTAAAGCTTTTGAAAAATTAAAATGACCTTTTTGAAACCCTGCACAACAGATAAAATTAAGTTTCTGTACCTGTCTTAGTTATAGATTCTAGTCTTATTCATTAGGCAAATATTTCCTCAATGTCTTCTATGTGCTATGCATAGTACCAGGAACTTGGTAGGGATCCAGAGATTGAAATAAAGCCCTTCTCCTGTAGGAATTCACTTATAGAGCTTGAGATTTTTATCCCCAGCTCTGGGGATAAATTTTTAACTTTAATCAGGGGTTGGTAAGGCTAGCTCATGTCCTTTTATAAAAGATTTAATCTTTTATTTCAAGCTGTGTCTATTCACCATGCACTTTAGACACTTGCTGACTTCTCTTAATTACATGTTTATATGTTGTTTGGAAGTAGGGTGGAATGGCAGATAAGGTAACATATAGACTTTATGAAGAATCAAATGTTAACTGACATGTTCAAAATAATAGTGTAAAAAAGAAAAGTAGATGACAGGAAATGTGAACCAGAACAATATATGACTGGTAAGACAAAGCTCCAATTGACTATAGTCACTGAATTATCTGAAAATGCATTATGTTCATTAATCTATGGTAAGTCTTGCTTTCGGTTTTTTGTTTTTTTGTGTGTTTTGTTCGTTTGTTTGTTGATATTTAATAACTACTCTGCTCAACTAAGAACTGGATTTTAACCCTTGTTAATAGTGTTCACTTTTTCTACTCACTGCAATTTGGCATAGTTTGAATCTCACCAGGGAAACTTTCATAAAAACAATATTTGAAAACCTCCTTTCTTTCAAAGAAAGTTCAAATTAAAAGGGAAAGGAGTTGTTTGGTATTTGTACATTAGGCAGAGAATTAATGCTGTATATTCCATGGAATGAGCTTCTAGAAAGAGTTGAACTAAGCAACAGAGCCTTCTAAAGTTAGAGCTTCATAGTGTGGATTTTATAATTTGCCTTAAATTCTTTTGAATTACATATCACACATACTTATTCAAATACAAGTAACATTTTTAAAATGTCAAATATTTTTCAAAGCTTCAAGTAAATTTGTAATATCATTTACTTAATAGTTACTTTGCTATCTTCCACTGACGGAAGTTCTGAAAAAATTGAATTTAAATCCTTGAGGTGCTTAAGGCCAAAAAAAAATGAGCTTCACATCATTCTCATTTTTTATATTACAAAAGATACCAAAATCTTTGGAAAGACCCTAAAATTTAAAGATAGAATAGTTCAGTGCCTTTTGTGAACTGGGAAATAGCATTAGAAAACTGAGAGAATTGAACACTAATAAAACTTTCCTACCATTTTACCAGAGTCTTTGGAAAAAGAAAAAAATGATACATTTATGTATTGAAGGAAAATTAACCCAAAACGCAACGAATAGAAAGGAGCCTACGTAGAGGGCAGAGAGTCCACATGTAGATACTCTAGTACTTTAAAATAGAAAAGTGGTTCCTTACATGGAACCAATTTCTTATAGTGAAAATGTAATTCTAATAAGTAGGTACTTTTAATTAGAACAAGAGCAGTTTTAGGCAGATTTATTGACAGCATGAAACACTGATAGACAATTGAAAAAACCTACAAAAGCAGATCTTAGGAGTCCAAACATATTAATAGTTAATAATAATTTAATATAGGAATGTAGCCCTACAAACCTGAATAGTGCCCGAGAGTCGCTGTGTTAAAATATAACACATTAATTTGTTCTTAATGATGACCCAAGTCATCAAGAGTTAAGTTGGAGTCATTGTGTGTTCAGAAAATCTGGAAGACATATATTTTAGGAACACTTCTATCAATTTTTTAAAATCTTTTACATCTAAGGAGAAATGCTCAGCTAAGAAATTAACTTATATAATTTGAATACTTACTGTGGGCCTACTCTGTGCTAGGTGTTGTGATAGAACCTGAAAAAGTAAAAATAAGTAGTATACTGTCCCTGCTTTTACGATATTCCCACTCTTAATTTCACTTACTTGGAACTCTGATGATACCAAGTGTAACATTACTTAAGTGATTCAGATTGTAGAGTGAATTGCAGAACCTACCTTTCTGATATCAAGTTGTATCAGTTTCTTTGTCCACCAATTTACTGAAAATTATCAAATTCAGATACTCAGCCAGTGGTTAATTTCTAAAACAGAATTCTTTCATCTTTGTAAATAAAAATGGTTAGATACCATCAGTTACATATATATTGTTAAATTTTCTTCCCCAATAATAGTAATTACCTCACTAGGAATGTGATATGTAATTAAGTTTTTCCTCTCTACGAAGCCAAATGACACCACTACTTGCAATAGTATTGATATAGTTGTCTTCATACTTTATAATTAAATTCTAATTTAGAAATATAATGGAAATGTTATATGTCTTATTCAGTGTGGGATGCCTTTAAAATAAAGTATTGAGCCGTCGGGAAAGTCATGACACATTTTTGCATTGAAAAACATAGAAAAATACATCATGACTTTCCCGACAACCCAATATAAATGCTTTCCTGGTCTATTAAATTAGTCTAAAGTGAAAATGTGTGAGAGTACCTCAAGAGAAAAATATTAGTATTTGATAGTTTATATTAGAACATCTGTTAGAACATCTAACACATTAGAACAGTGTCAAAATACTGCTTAACTTTTTCCATATTAATATGCAAACATTTGTCAAACTAACACTTTTTCAAGGGTCAGTTTACCAACAAGATGAATGCAATGTTTTATCCCCCAAACTGTGAATATACAGGAATATATGAATATGGTGGTAGTTTCTTTAGTTAAGCAATAAGAAAAAAAAAGTAAATACTTATTACCTTTTTATTTAACACTTTGTATGCGGGCATTTTCCCGCCAAATCGCGTCATAACAAAGAGGTCTCTATACCTGAGTTAACTCCCGCGCTTTGGTATCACATTGTTTGTGGAAACGAGTAAACTCATCATAGCGCTTTAACTCAGGTATAGAGACCTCTTTGTTACGACGCGATTTGGCGGGAAAATGCCCGCTTACAAAGTGGTATAAAAAGCGCTATGACGAGTTTACTCGTTTCCCACAAACAATGTGTTAATATTACTTAGACTAGGGAAATGTCAAATGATTAGTTTATTAAAACAGTTCATTACAGTTAATTTGATTTGTGATATGTTTTTATACATATGAGTTTAAATTTGCAATCTTCGTATGGATATTGCTAGTGATTTTAAATGAGAAATCTTTGTGTACAGATCCATTTGGCTTTTCTAAATGTTGTTTGCATTTTATTTGAAAAGCATGCTATATTGTTATTTAGTCCCTTTTCCACCATGGTATGTATGTCTGGGACAAGACTCGAGTGTGCAACAAAGAATATTTTGTCACGTGATCCATGTTTCTGTGTTCTAACAACATATTTCTAAGTAAAAGCATACAGAAAAATAGTGTTGGTACTTTTATTATATCCATCATCTTTTTGTACTGTTCTTTTTTATAAAAAAATTTTTATCTCAATAATGCCCTCTATTTTAAAATACCCTTCTTTGTATATTTATATATGATTTTAATTTTTCTTTCATATAACTGTTAATACCTATTTTTGTTTAGATATAATGTTACAAGAAAACCAATGTAAGTAACAGGATGGTTTGTGTAAACAAGTTATTTTCACCTGAGTTTAACATTCAAACCATCTAAATTTATTGAAATATGCAAAATATGCCCATGGTGGTGAGATGTTTAATAGATCTGGAATTTATTTGTTTTCCTCTTTTTCTTCCTTTTAGGTGTCCAATGTCCCCAGCATCAGTAGATTGCCAGCTCCCTGTCCTTGCAACACCCCAGCCAGCGTTATGCTGGTGCTGTCATACCCATCCCAGATTACCGCAGCAGGAAGGAGTTGTTCTTTAGTTGTAAGGTAAGTTTCCCTCCCCACTCATTTCACACACAGACTCAGCTTTTCCTTTTACAATATTGTGTAGTTTTGTAAGTTTTTTAAAGTTTCTTTTCCCATATGATTCCTTAGGTTATTAATGTATCACATTCAAAAACTTATAAAACTGCATAATACAATAAAGAACTTACCTTGTGACCATAGACCAGCTCCTTTTTGTAATAATTCCTATGAGGTTATAAAACCTCCACTGTTTGACAGTTGGGGCATCTCCTGGAAAGGGACCTGGCAATCTGCAGCTGCTGTGGACATTGGATGAGAAAGTATTGAAAGGTAAGCTTCAAATTAAAACCATATTGTATGCCTTTGGTTCCATGATGTATACTTGAAATTTATATGCTAAGTTATGTTAAACTTGATAATAAATTCATTTTAAAAAATTACTCTGTTTTTAAAAGTGACTTTCAGTAAATGTTTGAATTATTAAGTTCAGAAAATATTTTTTATCTCTGGAAATAGTGAGAATTTTAATACTGAAAACAATTCATTTATCCCCATATTCACATACTTGTTTATAAAGAAAGTCAGAGCTAAATTTATATACATAAAGCTTATTTAATATATTTTTTATTAGAGAAACAGTTACAGCACTGTTCCACAAATGACCTTTTACTAATCCTTCTACCTACCATCTTTAGTAATTAGTACAGATAAAGATTGTAAGGTCCTTTCTGATTTTTATTGCATCTATATTCTCTCATGTGTTTGAAAATAGGGGTACTTGATGTTTTCCTTATTTTTTAATTCACTTTTAAACTTTAGATCACTGTAATTTTAAGTACTGTTGTAATTAAATTAAGATAAATTTGAGATTCTAATTTTTGCATTACAAAGATACCTACATGTAAATATAGGTACTTAAAAAAATACTGTCTCTTTCTTCTTTCAGAATTGTTTCTGTATAGGCCAAGAGAGAGAGAGCATTGTGTAGTGGAAGGAGAGTGGATTTCAGCATTGAGGAGACCTAGAATTCTATTCTAAAGTCTACTTCTATCTATAAGTACTTCCCTGTATGTTACTTTAGCCAGTTTCCTTTGATAAAATTCTGTCCTCTGAGTTCCCTTTTAGCTTTAATAATTTTATCCTAGAAGAAACATAATTGTTCTTAGTTTTTCCATTATCCATATATGTAAATAAAGTTGATCAGTCAGAAAAGCTAAGTTAATGACTTGATTTAAAGTTCAGGAAATATTTGTTTGCTCTTAAGTAGATTTTTATGTTAGACTGAAGTTAAGGTATGTTGTTACCATCTCTGACTTTTAAAAGATCATAATTTTTATTCTCTTTACATTTGTTCCATTGTATACTGTGACACTCTGAGACTATCACTAGGTAGAAAGGGACATATTATTTTAATTCTGAAACAAACATTGTGAGTTTCTCTTTTACTGTCAAGTAGTTAAAGCACTTTACCTCAAATACCAGTCCCAGAGCAGTGATTCTGAACTTTTTAAAACCTGTGCTCCTGTTTGATTAACCTAAAAACCATGGCTGCCCATACCCCATGGCAGGATAGAGGGATGCCCTTTGTCATGGTCATTGTATTCTTTATATGTATCTTCTAGTCAGAACATTTTATCAGTCTGTACTTTCTATAATTTGTGTTATATAAATAATAGACTTTTTGTTTTCCAAATACAGGATGATTAAATATGCAATTTCAAATGTAAATGAAATACCATACCATCACTACCCCAAGTTGGGTGTATGCAATATAAAGATAGGAAAGAAGGCCAAAAAACTATATAAAGTTTCTTAGAAGGCCATAGGTATTCTCAAACAGTCCATTGGGTAGGACCGAATTATGTGAAAATTAGAAATCTATTCTCTGATTAATATTTATGACCTCTTCCCCTGTGTACGTTGGCTAGTTCAGTAATATATTTTCTGGGCATTGGATTAATTAAAATGTAATAATCAAAATAAAAACAAAAAGTAAAATCTTCCTAATTTTTTTAAACTCTTTTCTACAAAAATTAATATTGTAATTTATTAGAGACACAAACACAGCTGACAAATGTCTTAAAATAACGACATCCAGCTACACAGGTCTCCCCTTTTTGTGCCTCATCTACCTAGTCCTAAGGTCCCATAATACTGCTAGTCGTGCTTTCCCCACCCCATCACCACCCAACCAATCTAGATAGAAACCATACTGCCCAGGTTAACTCTGCATCTGCCATTCTTCCCCAAATAACCCCTCAGTTAAAAGGAGTATAGCATGCCTGGTACTTCCTAGTCTCTTAACACTTTTCCGATTAATTATATCACAAAAAGGATATTCTCCCCACCTTCATTCCTCATTCCTTTCCTCTTCTTGCTCCTTTTAGCTTAGGAAAAGTTTACTTCTCTCACCATTTCACTTTTGAGCTAAATAGTAGTTAAGAAGTAGAAAAATGATGTTAACATGCCTTGTTGAGGAACAAATCTCCACCTTCCTATTTTCTATTGTTTATTGAAATAAAACCCTCCCTCATTCCACAGAGAATTTACAGTGGCTGTCATTTGTCTTTTCTCATTCCTCAATTAGCTTTCTCTGGATGAAAGTTACTGCTTGCCCAATTTTATTGTTTATTGTTTAATAGTTTTGTTTTCATTGGTTATAATAAGCACTTTATACTATTTCATAACATTTCTTCGGGAAAAAATAAACTTTTGAAGTATAACTCGTTAAGTTGGGTTCTTCTAGAAAGCATTTGACAACAGGGAAGATATGTCTGTGTAGTTTAGTATATTATATGAAACAAGCTTTTCTCAAAATGTTTTCACAATACTATGATTTGTCATGCCACTAAGAAGAGACAGAGTTAGTAAGCCTAGGTTCCATATTCATTTTGTGCACTTGCACATAAAATCCCACATCTTCCTACTTTTCTAATAAAGAATTCCCCTCCCAAGATTAAAAAAATAAATAAACCCTCAAAGGTAGAAATATAGTTGCTTACTTTTATGTGCATAAACATTCTGTTGATTCAAAGCACAAAATCTTGGGGGAGTAGGAACGATACTATTCATCACTTAGGTTTATAAATGACTAAAATTTCCATAACTGAAATGTTGAAGGTTTTAGATATATATACAATTGGGAAATTTACACACAGATTTAGAATACATTTTGCTCTAGGGAGTGGTAATTTTTTTGCCTTAATGTTTTACATACGTACAAATTGACTCAACAGTTGGTATGGGATAAAGTCCAATATTATGTATGCTAAATGTGATCCATAACATACAGTTGGGTGTCTTTTGTTATAAAAGAAATAAAACGACTGGACTATATAGTATGGGAATTATATCTCAAAGCTGTTACCAAAAAAAAATACAACGTGGTTATATAACAGTCAATGATGATGGTGATGTTGATAGATGTACACTAACATTGTGGAGAACGGGGGAGTTGGCTACCTAGAGATACAGCTTGTATAAACTTACTGTACCTATGGTATTTGGATAATTTTATGGGTACTAGTGAAACGTATTCTTACAAGAGGGTTTTATAGCGTATGTCATACTGAATTTATGTAATACAGTTTTTAAGAGATAGTGATGTAGTTCTAAGAACATGGATTTCAGCATCAGACAGACCTGGATTTAATCTCTATCATTCAATCTCTATGAGCCTTAGTTTCATCATTTTAGTGAGACCAAAATGCACATACCTCAGAAGGGTTTCCATAACAGCTAGAGTGTGTGCTCTCGTGCTCACTTGACCTCCCCCCCTCCGTACCCGCCACCTCCCATAATGTATATATGCATGGAATACTTCAAATAATACTTAGCAACTGGAGATGATGTCAGTAATTATTAACTCTTAGTGTAGTATTATAATATTGAAAATGATGACCATTTGTTTGCTTTTCTCTGCTGGAAATATTTTTTAAATAATTGTAAAATTTCCCAAGGAAGTTTATTAAGAAGACAGCTTTTCGATATGATAACAATCCTGACTTTTCTCTTTTTTCCTCACTCTTTGGAAAAATTAGAAAAACTTTACAGAAGTGAGCCATAGCATTTACATATTTAATGAATTTATATGTGTTACATACTGTATTTAGTAAATTATTTATTAAAATATTTACAGTTGACCCAATTACAAACTTTTTAAAAACTTTTGTCTCTTGACTAAATGGATTTTAGATTTCTCCTGTAGAATTGACAATCTTTAAAATAGATAAGATTTATTACAGGATATACTTTTCTCCTTTCTGCAACCTAAACAAGAGATACTTATTTGACGGGTAAAGATGCTTTGTTTTTTACTCAGAAAATAAGGCTTGACAATTACTTTTAGATAAAATCTAAGAGATTTACTTTTAAAATTGTGTTTTTAGGGCAAATGGTATCATCGGAGGCAAGCTGTAAAAGAATTGCATAGTACATTGATACGTCTTTTAAATGAATTGCTGCCATGGGAACCAAAGTTATTGAAAGCTTTTCAAAGAAACAGGTAATTCAAGCTTTATAATCTATTTTACTTATTTTAGAACTCTTAAATTGGGATTATGGGAAAATATGCTGGAATCATTTAATAGTTTTCTATTGATTCATAATTCAGCAGATACTTTTTTTTGTGTGTCCCTGTGTGCAGGGAACTTCCTAAGCCCTGAAAAAGTAGTGTTGGTTAAACAAGACTCCTATTCTGTGGCTTACATTCCTTTTTTTTTATTATTGTAGTAGAATACACAAACAAATTCATTACCATCTTAATCAGTATTAAATGTACAGTTGAGAAGTATTAAATATTTATAATATTGTGTTACTATTACTCTATCCATCTCCAGAACACTTCATCTCGTAAAAGTGAAACTCTCTACCTATTAAATGATAACTTCACATTCTCCCCTCCCCCTAAGCCACCATCATTCTATATTTTGTCTATAATTTTAACTACCCTAAGTACCTCATATAATATGCAGTATTTGTCTTTTTGTGACTGGCTTATTTCACTTAGCATAATGCTCCCAAGGTTCATCCATGTTGTAGCATATGTCAGAATTTACTTTTTTTTTAAGTCAGAATAATATCCCATTGTATGCATGTACAACATTTTGCATATGCATTCATCTGTCAGTGGACACTTGGGTGGCTTTCATGATTTAGTTATTATGAATAATGCTGGTATGAACATGGGCATACAGATATCGTAAGACCTTGCTTTCAGTTCTTTGGGTATACACAAAAATGGGATTGCCAGATCATATGGTAATTCTATTTTTAATTTTTTGAGGAACCGCCATACTTCCACAGTGACAGTACAATTTTACATTCCCACCAATTTCCCACAGGCTTCCAGTTTCTCCACATTCTCACCACTATTTGTTATTCTCTTTTTACAGTAGCTATCTTAACAAGTATGAAGTGGTGGTATATTGTTATAGTTTTGATTTGCATTTTCCTAGTAATTAGTGATATTGAATCTCTTTTCATGTGCTTATTGACCATTTGTATATCCTTGGAGAGATGTTTATTCAAGATTTTTGCCAATTTTTGAATCAGCTTTTTGGTTTTTTTGTTGTTGAGTTTTAGGAGTTCTGTATATATTCTGGCTATTAGTCCTTTATTGGATATATGATTTGTAAATATTTTCTCCCATCCTTGAGTTACCTTTTTACTTTGTTGATAGTACCTTTAACGCACAAAATGTTTTAATTTTCATGAAGTCCAACTTGTCTTTTTTCTTTTGTTACCTGTGCCTTTAGTGTTACATCCAAGAAATCACTGCCAAATCCAGTGTCATGAAGCTTTTGCACTATGCTTTCTTCTAAGAGTTTTATAGTTTTAGCTCTTAATTTAGGTCTTTGATCCATTTTAAGTTAACTTTCATACAGAGTATTAGGTAAGGGTCTCACTTCATTCTTTTGCATGTGGTTATCCAGCTTTCCCAGCACCAGTTGTTGAAAAGACTGTCCTTTCCTCATTGAATGGTCTTGGCACCCTTGTAAAAACTATGTTACCATATACAAAAGGGTTTTTACTTCAGGACTCTCTATTCTGTTCCATTGGTCTATGTGTCTGTCTTTCTACCAGTACCACACTGTTTTGATTACTGTGCCTTTGTAGCAAGTTTTGAAATTAGGAAGTATGAGTACTCCGGCTTAGTTTTGTTTTGTTTTTTTTATAGATTGTTGGCTATTTGGGTCCCTTGAGATTCCATATAAATTTTAGGATGGGTTTTCTATTTCTGCAACAAACACCATTGGGATTTTAATAGGGATTGCATTGAATCTATAGATCACTTTGGGTACTATTGACATCTTTAAAATATTTAAGCCTTCCAATCCATGAACATGAGATGTGTTTCCATTTATTTATGTCTTCTTTAATTCTTTCTCCAGTGTTTTGCAGTTTTCATTGTACAAGTCTTTCACATCCTTGATTAATTCCTAAGTGTTTTATTCTTTTTGATGCTATTATAAATGGGATGTTTTGTTTTCTGTTCACATTGATCATTGTCAGTGGATAAAAATGCAACTGTTTTCTTGTGTGTTGACTTAGTATCTTGCTACGTTGCTGAATTTGTTTATTCTAACATTTTTTTGTGGACTCTTTAGGGTTTTTTACATATAATAGCGTATTATCTGTGAACTTCTTCCTTTCCTATTTGGATACCTTTTGTTGTTTTTCTTGCCTTATTGCTCTGGCTAGAACTTCCAGTACTACGTTGAATTGAAGTAGCAAAAGCAAGCATCCTTGCCTTGTTCCTGTATGTAAAGGAAAAGCTTTCAGTCTTTTACTATTGAACACGTTTGCTGTGGGTTTTTCATGTGTGGCTTTTCTTAAGGCCATTTCCTTTTTGTTTTTTTTTAATTTAATTTTAATTTTTTTAAATTAAAGTTTATTAGGTTGACAATGGTTAATAAAGTTACAGTACATCATCTATGTATCACATTGTTTACCACCCAGAGTCAGTTCTCCTTTCATCACCATATATTTGATCCCATTTACCCTAACCTAAAAGCCGTTTCCTTCTATTCCTCCTTTGTTGAGTGTTTTGTTTGTTTGTTTGGTTGGTTTTTTTAGGTTTCATGTATGGTTTGGATGGGATGA
This sequence comes from Hipposideros armiger, assembly GCF_001890085.2. Taxonomy (NCBI): domain Eukaryota; kingdom Metazoa; phylum Chordata; class Mammalia; order Chiroptera; family Hipposideridae; genus Hipposideros; species Hipposideros armiger. The sequence continues at coordinate 1,085,195 of NW_017731779.1, forward strand.
TGATTGCTCTTTTACCAGCATGTTAAGGATATTCCCTAATGAGTTGATGTTTGAACAGAGACCTAAAGGAAATGAAGGAGAGAACCATGTGGTTATCTGAAGGAAAAGAAGATGCAGAAGCCCTAAGATTGGAAGCATGTTTGGCATTTAGAGGAAATGCAAAGGGGCAAGAGTCAAGAGTAACCAGACTTAGTGAGTGAGTAGGAAAGTGGTAAGAATGAAGAGTCCGAGAAGTACAGGGAAAAGTCACCAGATCATGCAGGTCTTTAGGGACTTTGGTTTTTACTGTGACTGAGATGAGAAGCCATTGGAGTGTTTTAAGCAGAGGAAGGACATGATCTGACTTATGTTTTTTTGTGGGTTTTTTTAGATTTTTTTTAATTGGGGAATTGGGGGAGGGGAACAGACAAGTTGCTGTCCTTTTGTTGTTCAGTCTAGTTGTGAATGATGTCGCTTCACTGGCCCATGTTGGTAATATCATTGTGCTCTTCCTGGGTGAGGCAGATAGGTCACTGGCCTCTGGACAGCTGCTCACGGCGGCTCTTGGCAGCTCACTCTGGCTGCCGGCCACTCTCAGTAGCTTATGGCAGCCCACTGCAGCAGGGGCTGCAGCCTACGCCATCACCGGCGAGTCACTGCAGCACAGCTCCAGATCGAGCTGTTGTTCACCATCTTAGCTATAGAGGGCACAGCATCACTGGCCCTCATGTGGGATCCGAACCACAGCCCTGCTGCTCAGAGTTGGCGTCCCAAGCCAACTCCTAACCAACGCACCACTCAGCTGGCCCTTGACTTATGTTTTAAAGCACTCACTCTGCCTGCTATGTTAAGATTAGTGTTATGAGGCAAAGGTCAAAGCAGGGAAATCAGTTATACTATAGTAATAATCCAAGCCAAAAAAAAATGAAGGCCGGCCTAGTGGCGCGTTCATTAAAAGTAGGCTTGGGACACCAGCTCTGAGCAGCAGGGCCCCGGTTCGGATCCCACATGAGGGCCAGTGACAATGCCCTCTACAGCTAAGATGGTGAACAACAGCTCGACCTGGAGCTGGGCTGCTGTGAGTCGCCACTGACGGCGTAGGCTGCAGCCCCTGCTGCAGTGAGCTGCCATAAGCTACTGTGTGTGAGCTGCCAAGAGCCGCCATGAGCGGCCGTTCAGAGGCCAGCAGCCGACCTGCCTCACCCGGGAAGAGCGCAATTATAATACCAACATGGGCCAGTGAAGCGACGTCCTCCACAACTAGACTGAACAACAAAAGGACAGCAACTTGTCTGTTCCCCTCCCCCAATTCCCCAATAAAATCTTTTAAAAATAAAATGATATTGGCTTGCACCAGGATAGTAGCAGTGCAGATGGCAAGGAGTTGTGGATTTTGGATGTATCTTGAAGGTAGGATTGATAGAATTTGCTTAAGGATTGGATATGGAGTGTCAGAAAAAAAAATAAGTAAAAAGATGATACCCAATATTTTTAGCCTAAACAACTGGAATAATGGAATTGCCATTAGCTGAGATAGGGGAAACTGGAGGAGTAACAGGTTTGGGAGGGAAAAGGGAGTTCAAGAATTTAGATTTCAACATGTAAGTTTGATATGCTTTTTAGACATCTAATTAGTTATTGAATAGGAAGTTTAGTTGGGAATTGTCCAGATACAGATTATATTTAAAATATGACACTGGAAAAAAATCACCTAGTATGTGAGCATAGATAGACTGAAAACCCTGAGGCATTCTAACATTTAGAGGTGGTGGAGATGAATAGTACTTAGCAGAAGAGACTGAGAAGCAGACTGTTCAGTATGATAGGTAGAAAACCAATAGAAAGAGTGGTATCTTTGAAACCAGGTAAAGAAAATGTCAAAGAGATCTGCTCATGGAAAATTGAGGAATATGAGGACGAAGAATTCATTATTGAATTTGGCAACATGGAGACTATTGATGACCTTGATGAGCTAGTTGTGTTGGTAGAGAAGTTGGTAAAAGAGTCTGGTCAAGAGAATTAGGGGAGAGGAATTGAAGTTTTGTTATACAGTCAAGCAGAGACATAGGTGAGTGACTAGAAGGACAGTTGGACTTAAGAGGTGGTGCTTTGTTGTTGTTGTTTTAATGGGAGAAATAACATGTTTGTATACTGGTGGAAATTATCTAATAGAGAGGCAGAAATGGACTCAGGCAAAGGAAGGGACATTGGTAGAGTGATATTCTTGAAGAGGTGACAAAGGATGCCTAAGTGGAGGGATTAGCTTAACTAGGCAGACAGAGAATATGAGGACAGATGAAGGTGTTAAGTTGCAGATGAGGTATGAAAGTTCTTGTCTGATTGCTTCCATTTTCCCTGAAATAAGCAGTCACTAGCTGAAACGACTAAGAAGGGAGGAAATTACATGACTCCCATGTATACATTTCTAAAAGGAAATTAATTTTACAATTATCCTTTGGTAACCCATTCTAGTATCTTAGAGCTCTCCTCTCCATAAAACCCTTGAGTAATAATTTAAAACAAATAAATTGAGAGCAATTATTAACTAACATTTGTTGAATATTTATGTGCCACACACACTATGAGGGAAGTACTGTTATTATCCCCATTCTACAAATAAGTAAACTGATACTTATGATGTTTAAGGTACTTGCCCAAAGCCTTACTAAGTGACAGAGGTGAGACTTAAACATCATGCACAAATAAGAATTTGTAGCAGAAATTAATTGGAGAATGTACATTCGGATTTTGTTTTTTTAAAAAAAAAACAAAATAGTAAGCTAAAGATAAAGACTAGGGGTAGATAGAGAAATTCAGTGGAAAGCAAAAGGAGTAATAAAGGATCTGTAAAACATCATATAATCATTTGGAAATTTTCCATTATGTTTGTATGTGAAAAGGATCTCTGGAACATCACTTTTCAGCTTTATTTTCTGATGCTTAATAAAGAGTTATTTCTATTGAGACCCAAAGGTTTAGATGTAATTACTCTCCAGATTAAATGGTAGAGTTTTTTGTTTGTTACTCTCTGTATAATAGTCAAAAGTAATAGATCCCACTTCTTAGAATTTCTTGATTAACTATTTTAAATGATCTTTTAAAACTATATTATAATCAGTAATTTTAAGACTGTCTAAAATCTATTTTTATCAATGCACCTAGAAAAAAAATTACCTCTCTCATTTACTAGGTCTAACAGCAGCCTTTAGAAAGACACATAGGTGGTATGTGCACACACTTTCTTCTGAAATTGCAGATATTTATAATCTTTTCAGTTTCTTATGCCTATACCCTGGGTTTTGTCTTCTTGAACAATAATGATTGGCAAGACTGAACTAAGCATCTTAGACACACTTGCGATTAGAACACCATTTTTAGTGACTTAATTGAAAATATTTTAATATACAAGTTATGACAATTAAGTTTGCGAGCTCACCCTAGAAAAAGTACTACATACCTCATTGCTGAATATCACTACAGTCACCTTCAAACTACTCCCCTTGGGAAGCTATGCACCGATGCCAGCACCTCGTCCACCCTTCAAAGCAATTTGGGAACTCTTTTTCTGGAATGGCTGTCAGAGCTGTTGCAATATTATTTGATGTCATCAAAATGCCTTTCTTTCAATATTTCCTTTATCGTTGGGTAAAGAAGTCACTGGGGGCCAGATCAGGTAAGTATGGAAGGTGTTCCAATACAGTTATTTATTTACTGGGAGTTTTCAAACTCCCTCACAGACAGTGCTGTGTGAGCTGGTGCATTGTCATGATGCAAGAGCCATGAATTGTTCGCAAAAAGTTCAGGTCATCTAACTTTTTCACGCAGCCTTTTCAGCACTTCCAAATAGTAAGTTAGTTAACTGTTTGTCCAGTTGATACAAATTCATAAGGAATAAACCCTCTGATATTAAAACAGGTTAGCAACAGGGCCGGCTGAGTGGCTCAGTTGGTTAAGAGCTCGCTCAAGAGTTTGAGCTCTGAGCAACAGCGGTTCGAGTCAGCCCGAGCTGAGCAGCCGTGAGCTGCCAACAGGTGGCGGGATGGCTCAGCTAAAAAAAAAAAAAAAAAAAAAAAAAAACAGGTTAGCAACATCATTGCAACAAGTTTGTGAGCATAATCGTCAGACCTCATATAGTTTAAAATGTTAAAAGTAAGTTTAGCTTCCAAGAGTTTAATAATACATTTGTATTGTTTGTTATGTTGGGCATTTTGTTTCAGGAGCCGCCTAAAGAAAGACTATGATGATTTCAGAAGACAACCTGATCATGATAAATTTACTAGAGAACTATGGACTACTGAAGAAGGTGAGGGAGATCCTGGAAAAGAATCTCCTAAAGTGGAAATCAGTAAGTCTGTAGACTCAACAGAACCTCAGGATATCCTGGAGAAAGATCACTTTGATTCAGGTAGGCATTAAAACTTCTTTAAATTAACACTAAAAGCACAAAGAGAAGTTTTAATTCTTTTGTGGAGATAAAGGATAAACTGGTTAATGAAATATATTGATTAGGGAAATCTGATATGTTTTGAGGGTGTACTATTTCCTTATAAAAGATTGTTTGAAGTCACTATTACATTTCTAGGAGTTTCTGGAGCCAATGCCTGACTCCAAACTGTAGGTGTGTCATTGCTCGTTACAGACTGCACATCCTTGATATGCAATTCCTTTGAAACAGATTCATCGTCGTCGTTTTATTATCACTGTTTTTGAAGCACTATTTCTGATGTTTGCCTTAAATGGAACTTGGCAAGTTCCTAATACTGTGATGATTTTTTTATGAGGAATGACCAAGGTTGATGGCCTAATGACACCTGACATTAGACACACAGTTCTAACAAGGCTGGATTAGATTATCTGTAATTCATTTCAATTCATCAAATTATATGATTATGTAAGTCTAGTTAAATAACTTTCTTTAGTTATATAAGACGTTAGTATGAAATTTTATGGTTACAAGTCAATTAACCTGTTGTTTTTCATGTCTTTGGTAAATTGGAGAGTTACTTCCATCAACCCTGTTCTACCAACTAGGCACATAATTTTTTTACTGTTGGGAATAATTAAACACCATAAAAAGCTAGACATTGTTCATCCTTTAGAGGCTCTAAAAATAGATTAGAATGGAGAACCATCTCTCTTTGATATCAAGGTTTCCCTATATGGAAGAGATCTAGAGTAGATTTCCTTTCCAAATCTAAATTCTGAACCCTACTTGCTAGCTTGAAGCCTCTTTAAAGAGGTAAAATTTCCCTTTGCACTTGTAGTCTTAGCAGAATTAGCAGAAGTTGACCAAAAATAATTTTCTCATTAATAATAGGTTGTTCTTGGAAATGTTTATGATATCAAGATTACCATGTCAAAGATCACCTTACTTTAATTTCTGCCAATGGTGCTTGAGGCTTTTGAATCATCCTAAAGATTTCTTCAGAAATTGCCAGTTCAAAGATTGACTTTCTTTTTTATAATTGGTCTTATTGCTATTCACTTGCTGTTTTATATTTTAAAAAATGCTTGTTTTATAATTTTCAGATGATATGAAATTATCAGAAATAGATTTTCCTATGGCCAGAAGCAAGTTGTTGAAAAAGGAATTGCCTTCTAAAGATGTACTGAAGACACTGCCTAAATCACTTAAGCGACAGTCAAAACAAACTAGTTATCTGGATGATAGCACAAAAGAGCTTTCTCCAAGGAAGAAAGCAAAGTTAAGCACAAGTGAGACCACAGTTGAGAATGCAGGAGGTGATATGCAGATTGACTGTTTGAATGATTCAAAGCATACAGAGCCACTGTTGCCAGAGTCATTTGCCTCAGTGGATTCAACACCAGTGTCTACTCTTCAGAAAGGGACCAAACCTATTCAGGCCTTGCTTGCAAAGAATATTGGGAACAAAGTGACCTTAACAAATCAACTGCCCCTTTCCACAGGTAGAAGTGCTTCTGCTATAGAAAAGCCAGTTATATCTCCTCCAGAAGCAAGCTCCATAAAGCCAGCATTGACCTGCCACACCAGTACAAAAGGTCCTTTACAGATGGTATACAAAATGCCCTGTGGCCAGTGGTTGCCCATAGATCTTCATAACAGCTCTGTAAAAATTCATATGCAACCAATGCTGGATCCTAAAACAGGAGAAAAAATCATGCAGCAGGTTCTCATTCTGCCTAAGAATTTTGTGATTCAGCACAAGGAAGGGAGAGCAGTTGCAAAAGAAATACCATCACTTCAACAAAAAGGTACAGAACAACATTGTTTATCTTTCCCGCAGACAGCAAATATAAACTCTTCTTTAGCGTCAGTCCTTGCCAACTCAGCAGTAGCTGTTTCTACCCATCTACCTAATGCGGTTTTCAACAAGACGATTACACCTTTGTCAAATGTGAGTAATGTTAGACCACAGCCTTTGCCACCTGTAAGTTCCGTAAGTACTTTATTACCACCTGTTAAGAATAGCCAGAATGAGGCAGGAAAAGTCAAGAATGCAGTTTTAGCAGCCACATTCCCCCAGCCCATCGCTTCACCCACCATTTCCTCAACAGTTCAGCCTCTGTTATCATCAACACTAAGTGGATCTACAAATCCTGGTAGTTCCATCAACTGTTTTGCACAACAAACTGCTGATTCTTCTGAAGTAAAGCAAGAACTGAAAACTGTGTGTATAAGAGATTCACAGTCAATTCTGGTTAGGACACGAGGTGGGAACACTGGAGTTGTAAAAGTACAGACCAATCCAGATCAAAATTCACCCAACAGTTTATCTTCAAATTCAGTTTTCACTTTTGCTTCTCAGCTTCAGGCATTTCTGGTGCCAAAATCAACAACTTCATCATCCTCTTCTTTTTCACCAGTGTCTGGAACAACTGCTACATCTAGTCTCCCACCTTTTGGCCAAACACCGACTTCTCTTTCCATTCCAGCTGGCTTTAATCCGTCCCTGGGGAAAAATCTCAAACTCACATTAGGCCAACCTTCCAGCAGTGGTAATTTGGCCCATGTAGTAGATAAAATTTCACACTTGCCCTCTTCTCCCTTAAAGTCCTCTGTTTCTTCTAGCACTCTGCTACCATCAACAGCAAATAGTTCAGTAAGCGTAATTAGCCTATCAACAGGAAATCTTGGACAAACCAATGCAAATGTTATTCATACTCCAACTAAACAGCCACAAGTAGATTATATCACAAAAAGTCAGCCTGTTACAAGATCAGAAGCAACAGCAGCAACAAATGGAGATGCGATCAGTGGGACTGCAGTTCAGAAACTTATGCTGGTGTCTGCTCCATCTGTTCTTTCTTCTGGCAGTGGAACTGCAATTAATGTGACACCTGCACCAACACCTACCGGTGTTTCTGCCCAGAAATTAGTTTTTATTAATGCTCCAATTCCCAGTGGCACTTCAACCCCAACTATTGTGGCAGAACCATTGAAACAAACTCTTCCTCCCCCCTTGAATAAAACATATGTTAAGACGCCGGAACAACCCCAGATAGTACTAATTCCATCGACAGTGGGAGCACCGATAAAAATAAATTCACCACCAACTGTGTCTCAGATAAAAGATGTGAAAATTGGGCTAAACATAGGTCAAGCAATTGTAAACACTTCAGGCAGTGTGCCAGCTATACCATCAATTAACATACTGCAAAATGTAACCCCCAAAGGAGAAGAAAAAAGTACCAAGGGCTATGTTTTGCCATTGTCAACAAGTGGTAATTCAATTCCAGTAAGCTCAAATTTTGTGAGTCAAAATATTACTCCTGTTAATGAATCAGTGGTTTCTGCAGCAAGAGCAGTAAACATGTTTTCAGTAACGGGAGCAAATGTATCTTTGGGTTCTCTTTCAGTGACCTCAACCTCTGCTTCAGTTGGGACACAACCTCCTGTTTTAGTCAGTGGAAATGATACCTCTTCAAGAATTATGCCTATTTTGTCAAATAGACTTTGCACGTCAAATCTCGGAAACACTGTGGCTATATCAACTGTGAAAACAGGACATCTTGCATCATCCGTTCTGATTTCAACTACACAACCAACAGTGTCTCCTAAATGTTTAACATCAGCTTTGCAAATCCCTGTTACTGTTGCCTTGCCTACACCTGTGACTATATCACCTAAAATAATCAACACAGTTCCACAAGTGGCAACAGTACCAGGAGCCACACGCTCTGTATCTCTTTCTAAAAGACAGTCTCGGACTTCTGTCCAATTTCAGTCACCAGGGATTTCAGCTACAGTGCCAACAAATATAAACACAAATAAACCTCAAACTGAATTGCCATCCCTTTCACCAAACCCAGGTAAAATAATTAATATTTCCAATTTTGCTTCTCTGCCAAACCAGCAAATGTCCCCTGCTTTAGTAAAACCAACTTCCAGTTACAGTTCCACTCCAGGTGGCTCTGCCATTCACACTGCTACAGCACCATCACATGTAACTAGTGTGGTGGGGGGTCAGTTCAGTGAACCTTGTATTCAGCAAAAAATTGTCATCAACACCAGTACACCCCTGGCACCTGGTACTCAAATCATGATTAATGGAACCCGGTTTATTGTTCCACCACAAGGTCTTGGAGCTGGCAGCCATGTTCTCCTTATATCTTCTAATCCAAAATATGGACCTCCCTTAGTTTTTAACAGTGGCCAAGGCATTCAACCTACATCAGTGGATAATACTGCCCAGAATATCACACTAGCATCAGATAATTCTTTAAGTGGACAACCTGTAAAACAATCTCTAAGAACCTCTACAAAAATTGTAAACTCTCTTGGGAATGCAAATTCTCTACCTGCAGTGCATACAACACCACAAATCGTAAACACAACTACTAACGTTTCTGTTCCACCTCCTGTACCAACAGTGTCATTGACTTCAGTAATTAAGTCTCCTCCAGCTACTCTTTTAGCTAAGACATCTTTGGTTTCTGCCATTTGCTCTAGTAATCCTCCACTGCCGAGTAGCACTTCAGTATTTCATTTGGACACATCCGTCAAAAAATTGTTGGTTAGTCCAGAAGGAGCCATTTTGAATACCATAAATACTCCAGCATCTAAGGTTTCTTCACTGTCTTCATCTCTCTCTCAAATTGTTGTATCTGCCAGTCGAAATCCTGCCTCTGTTTTCCCTGCTTTTCAATCATCTGGCTTAGAGAAGCCTGACACAGCTGCATCTTGAATTTAGACTAAACGAGCCAGTTTTTAAATAATGGGGCATTGTTTTAACTCCCATAAAATTTTAACTGTTTATTATACTGTTGAAAACATACTATACATAGTTTGTGTGTGTGTGTGTGTGTGTGTGTGTGTGTGTGTGTGTGTCTTAATGTATCTTTTCATTAGCTTACAACAAGGCTTTATTTTCTTGGGGAGGGAAAAATATGTTCCATTTCACTTTGAAATTGGTATGAATATGTTTTTAGAGGTTGTTTAAAGTAGACAGGATTTACCTGTCTGTATCACATAAATTGAACAAAGTCAAGGTTGACTAGTTGGGAGTAAACTCTAGCCTTTTGCACACTTGCATTGACATGTTTCTTCTTGAATTTGGACTATTGGCAGCGCGTATCTTCAATATTGTGTTCTGTGTCATTAGTGATACCTTATTTTTGTTTCTGTAAAAAAATATATATATATATATTTATGCATTGTGAAAATGCAGTCCATGGTGTAAAATTGTACATATTCCTAAATCCCTAACAACCTGTACTAAACTATATGTACAAAGAACTATGCTGTCTTATTTATGTTTTGTTTACATAATGTATAGTTTTTTAAGTATTTTAGTAATTTTGGACCAGTGAACTGTTAGCAACAATGCAGAATAATCTGCATGTAATAAACTGAGTTGCTGTATTTGTTTGTTTGAATACCATTTTTAAAATGCGTTCCTGTTCCATTGAAAAAAATATATGATATAAAATGAAGACAGTCCTTTACAAAAAGGAACTAAGGCTGGGAAATTTGAATTAATAATAGCTAGCATTTGCACAAGGCTTTACAGTTTACAAACTTTACTTTCATATATCATTTGATTTTCACAGTATCCTTGAGAGGTTAAGTGATGTGCCCAAGGTCACCCAGCTAGTGGGTGGTAGAGCCAGTATTTGAACGTGATGCTTTAAATTCTTTTTCCATGATTTTACATTACTTCTGTTATAAAACTTGACTCTAGATTTCATTATTTTAACTTTTTTCTCTTATTTCACCACCAAATTCTACATTAACCAAAATAAGTAATCTTTCAGGCCAGTGTATTTGGTCTCTGTTTATACACCCCAGATATGCTTTTTTTTAAAAAACTTTAAAAATAATTCTGGATTCACGGGAAATTGCAATGATAATACAGAAATGTCCCATGTACTCTTTACCTAGTTTCCCCGATATTATTTTTTTAATATTAAGGTGTTGGTTCATAGTGACTGATTTTTCAATATGGTATTTTTTAAAACATGATTTTTTTAGTTTAGAGTAACAATGTGGACACCTTCAGTTATTTATAAGTACTCTTTGCTTTTTATTACAGAGCAGTTACTTAAATTCCATTGTAAAGCAGTTTTAATTGGTCAGCTTATTCTCAGGGTTTGACTTCGTGGTATTTCAGAATTTCCCTCATTTTAAATAAAAGATAGATTTTATATTAATTGGATCTTTATATCCATTATCTTATTTGGGACACTCTATATTCATCCACATTCCATTTATTATAATGTTACACCTCATTACATGGAGTTATAGTCTGGGGTTGAAAATGGTAGGGAAGAATAGGCTTAAAGACTTCCTTTGAAACTATATTGAAATTTATTAGTTATCAAAGTGGTGAGGGCAGTGAAGGTATTCCTGGAAAGTTGCTAAAGGCTCCCAAAAACCTATGTTTATGCTCTAAGACAGTACCTTTATCAATCACGTCTATGTTCTGCTCTGTAGACACCCTTGTCTTTTCCCTGTCAGTTTCGAAAGAACTTGGATTTCAGAGGGAAATAGCTGATGTTGAAATGTATTACATTGTACGTAGGTGGTGCTCAATAAATGAATGTTATTTATGTACTCAACTTTTAAAACAAAACAACCTAAAACTTTATCTTTTGTCTGAAAAGAATTCTCTAAGCCACTTCCAGAAACTAATTTACTGTATTGCCTATGGTCCAAATTTAATCTCAGTGAAGGAGCTGAACTAATTATTGATCACTAATTCTTTTCTGACTCCTAAATCCAAAATTCGAATATGACCTTGGAAGCTCTGTGTGATCTGTTGAACCTTTTGGAGTAAAGTGCTCCCCTTCCTCACCCTTAGGGCTTAAAAGGCTCTTCAGTCTGTTTCTGCTTACCTCTACAGCTTCATTTCAACCTATTCTCCTTGCTCACTGTACTGTTTTTTGTTTGTTGGTTTTAGTTCCTAGAAAGTTAGAGACACCTCAAGTTCTTCCCAGATGTTCTCTTTGACTTAATGTTCCATTACAGGTTCTCATTGCGTATTACATAACTCCCTCTTCTGACCGTACCCCAGCCAGCAACATGACATTGCAGTCACTCACAGATTGAGGACAGATCGAAATGGGCATAGCACTCCTTCACAACTGGAGTAAAAATTTTTATATGCAATTATGTTATGCCTGTCATACTTCTTGAAAAGAGACCTTGTGGGCTGGCCAAGTGGCTCAGTTTGTTAAGAGCTCGCTCAAGAGTGCGAACTCTGAGGAACAGCAGTTCAAGTCCCAGCCCGAGCTGAACTGTTGCTGAGCTACAAGCTCAGCTAAAAAAAAAAAGACCTTGTCAGTGGTCTTAATCGTCACCCCAGCAACTGGCACATAGTAGACACCCAATATAGTTGAGTGAGTGAGAAATCTAGGTGGTTATATTATTTAAGATCTAAATAATGCTCCATTTTTTTGCTAGAAATTTGACTAAATTAATGGATTTATGCAATCAAAAAGCCAAATTCTTTTCCCTTGGCCTCCAGTGTGGTAGGTCATGTGGATTTCTGGGATCTTGGCCAAAGAGCACAAAGTAAAATTCCTCAGTTCTTTGTATTCAGTTATCATTAACTATTCTTTAAAGGTCACCCATAAAGGCATTCATGTAAAGAAAGAAAAGTCACCATAATGGCACCTAAAAGGCTTCACGATACTAGAAGGGTATGTTTCCACACTTTAATATAGAGCTAAGCCATTTGGATGTTTGTATTCAGTATCATTTAAAATACTAAGTTAAAACATGCTGAAATAATATACCTCCTGATGTGTTAGCTCTTCACTTTTCTCTCCTATGGATTTACCTGCACACACAAAAAAATCAATTTTTGTGATTTGTTAAAAAATACAATTTTTTTAAAATTATATATATATACATATATATAAATACTAAGTAGCTGTTTAGACCCCTGCTTCTATTGAAAGCCTCCAATTTTATTGGTATATTTAATAATTGACCAATAGGTTTATAGTTAAAGTAGTGATGTCTATAATATGTACAGTAAGATAAGTGAAAATGTTTACTTGAGCCAGTATATCGACTTGGAGAGTGAATTTTGAAATCTTTAATATTAAAAGCTTGAAAAGGTGGCAATTTCTGAAAGCGATCTAAGAAATTTGATGGGAGATTGTCCAAAATTACACTGTACTATAACATAGAGATGATATATAATTTACCGTAAGTCATTCTAGAAGTTTTAACATCACCTAAGCCTGAAGCCTCATTGTCACTATAATGCTGTCATCTGCCCCAAATATTTTTACTAATTTATTAGACAAGCATTTACTATGCACAGGGTGGTGCTTGATGCTTTCTTAATAAGCAAGAAAGGTGCAGGACATGGCAAAGTTCAGGTTCTTAGTTTGCTTGAAGACAAAATCCAAATGTGAGAAACTTCTGTAGTTAAAAGCAATATATGAAGAAGTGCTGGAGAATCAAAAGTATGTGTATTTTTATGTGTATAATCTTTAATATTCTTAAAATATCAAATTCAAAGCATAATTATCAACATGAATTCAAGTTCAAAGAGGTATAAATTCATTCTACACATTAAGAACAATATAATACAGAGTATGTTGTAGGAACAACATTGACGAGTGAAGTCCCATCCCTGTCCTCAACACTCTCCCACCCCCTCCCCCGCCACACACACACAAGAATATAACAAGTTTAAATGTCAGGAATAAAGAACTCTTTATGAGTTTAGCAGGGAGATGCCAAGGAAGGTTTCAGATAAGAGGTGGCATTTGTGCTGGAACTGAAAGTATGTTTAGAACTGGGCCTACAAAGACTCCATCTTAGAAAAAGCACAAGGAAGTTAACATTGTATTGTATATTTGAAAGCTGTTAACAGTAAACCTTAAAAGTTCTCATCACAAGAAAACTAACTGGCAGTGGATCTTAACTGTGGTAATGATTTCACAATATACTAGTATACATATGTTAAATCATGTCTTAAGCCTAAAACAAACACAACGGTATGTGTCAGTTTTATCATTAAAAAAAAAAAGGAAAGAGCATATAGGGACTAGAGCAATTGAGTTTAAGTGGAATATGGGTCAAGTGCACCAATGATTTAAAAAATAGGCTGGGTTGGGTGATAGAGGACTAAAATTATTCTAAAAGTAATTGGGGAGCTACTGAAGCTTTTGAAGCATGGGTTGTAACATTTACATGTAAAATGAAGATAATTACTTTGCAGGATTGCTGTGAGGATTAGATGAGATAATTTATGTAAAATGCTTGGTCCAATGCCTGCCACATAATAAATAGTAACTGCTGTTGGGAGGCCATTAGGAAGTTAGTAGATGGTGTGAAGACCTGTTATCTGGCAGTAATGGGAGAAGTAGAGAGAGAGAGAGAAAAAAAAAAACCTACAAGCTTAACGTTTTATCATGCTTCACAGATGTTTCATTTTCTTACAAATTGGAGGCCATGCCTTCCACCAGCAAAAAGATTAGTACTCTCTTTATTGTAATGGTCTGGACCTGAACCCGCAATATCCATGAGGTATGCCTGCCTGTGTTCAGATTGAGAGGATAGAGAAAGGGTTTTTTTTTTAAGGGAAAGTTTTGACTGCATAAAATTTAGAAACGTTTAAACAGCAAAGAATGTTATAAGCAGTGCTAATCTCCCCTAAATCTATTAATTTAATGCTAAACTAATAAAAATACTAATAGGTTTAGTTGGGAGTGGTGTTTTATGCAGTTTGGGTTTTGGTGGAGTTCTTGTTTCATATTTTTTAAGTTTTTACAGATTTCTTCTAATAGTTTATAGCATATACAAATGGTCTTTATTGATTTAAATGTCTCCCTGATACAAAAATTCATTTATGGCTTTTATAATAGTGGCTGTTTAGTTCTATCTAAATATAATATGGATCTAATTCTAGAAAGTCTGATGAAATGGTCTAATCTCCATAAGAATTTAATAAAACCATCTAGATACAGCGCTGTTTTAGGAATAATCTCATCAAACTTCAATTCGAGCAAGTGTAGCATCAAATAAGTAAAACCAGTAAACAGGAAAAAAAATTGATCTAAATTATTTTTTAAGAGAAAACACGTGCTGCTATGGATATTTAGGAGTTGCTGCTATATAAACCTGAATCAAACTTGCAGGTGACCCAGATTCCTGACCCCTCACAGCTTAACCCTCCTCCTTCCTGAGGGTCCTGATGATTCAGGGAGCGCCCTGGTACTCCCCAGCCTCTGCCCAGGGAAAAGCTGGCATTTAAACTTCTTCAGCCAATTTTTGTCTGTTGTGATTATTTTCTTTTTTTGGCTCCAGGAGCTTTCTCTCAGCTAGGCGGCTGCCAACCAACTTCCTTGCATTTTTTTTTTCTCATGGGAGACAATCCGCCTTATCAAAAAGAGTTTCCAGCTTTTTCTCAAGGCCATCTTGGGGTAGGAGTCATACTTGTGAGGCATATGGCTAATATTTTCATACACTTAGAAGTTTCTTCTAGATTCCTAAGCAGTAAATTCTGCAATTGATTTTCTGCAAATTTGCATTACATGCTCTTGACGTAGTTCAGCCAGTAGCCGAAGTTGTAGCTAAACTTTTGAATCTCACTTTCAAACTGTTTTCAGATGTTTGTTCAATTTGGAGACCGTTCATTTCAACTGTAAGTGATTTGTTCATTTAATCTTCTTCACTTAACTTTTTAAATAGTCCTTGTTTTTCTCCTTCAAGCATCTTTAAGGAAACACTTAACAGGATCAATATATTTCTTCAAATTGACTTCTGATTAATAGTAAAGGGGTTCTCAATTTTATTTTCTCTTTGTCTGATTTCAAGTTGCCGTCATTCATGCAGTCTTTTCTGAAGAAAGCAGGCAGACTTACCTTTAGTACAGTTTCAGAGATTTTTTTTTAATTGAGGGTTTGGGGGAGGGGAACAGCGTTGGGGAATTGAGGAGGGGGACCAGCCAAGTTGTTGTTCTTCAATCTTCATTGTGGAGGGCATCAGTCACCATCTGGCTTCCTGTGGGCAGCTCGTGGCCTCTAAGCTCAAGGTGCTGTTTTCAATCTTAGTTGCGAATGGGCATAGCCACCATCCTGTGTGGGAGTCAAACCCGGCAGCCTTGTTGTTAAGAGTGCACGCTCGATCCACTGAGCCATCCCGGCGGCAGCTTTGCTCAAGGTAGTGAGTTCAGTCTTAGTTGTGGGTGGGCATAGCCCACCATTGAACAGGCAATCTTGTTTCACCAGCTGAGCCTTCCTGCCACCTGTTGGCAGCTCAGTGACAACTCAGCTCAGGTGCAGCATCACTGGCCCATGTGGGATTTGAACGGCAGCTCTGTTGCTTAGAGCTTGCGCTCTTAAGCCAACTCTTAACCAATTGAGCCACTCGGCTGGCCCACAGTTTCAGAGATTTTTTTTAACGGGTTCCCTTTTTCATTTAGAGCCTTCTTTCATTCATGTTTTCAAGTGGTCAAGCATTTTTTTCTGTTCCTTCATTTTCCACACTTCCATCCCACAGCTTCTTGGGATAGGAGTTTTAGGCTTTCTTAAAAATGAGTGTTTTCATCCAAACTACCCAGGATTTCCCTCTGAAGTTGTTCTGCATTCTTCTAAGATGCTTTTAAGATGTTTTGTCATCAGTCACTTGAGATGGAGGGATTTTGATGTGTTTTAGAATGACTGTCCCAGTCCTGAAAGTCAAGCCATGAAATATAAGTGCAGGGGCTTGCTTATTTCTTTTCTGTTTGGAAAAGTTCTGCAATATTCTCAAGTGATGAGTGGGCCTGTCCAGATATGTATAAGTGCTGCCAAACCCAGTGTTTGTCCCTTCAAAGGACTAGTCTCCACTGGAGGTGACTTGAGGGCTTCACTGGTTTGTGTAATCAGTCTAGAATCTCCTCACTGAACTTTAACCCAGGCAGAGAATCTTTAGGCTAGCTCTTTTTCCATCTTTAAAATATGCCTGCTCTTTACTTTAAAAACAATGAGAGCATCCATATCAGTCTCCTAGGGAAATCCATAGAGACGTGGCTTTGAATTAAGCTTCAGACAACGTCTGAGGGCTGGTGGGGAGCAGGAAGAGGAAGGAAGACCAGGTTTTATAAAACAGAGCTCTCTTACTTGGCTCTGCTCACTGCAAAAATAGAAAGTGATATTATTTGTCCAGTGCATTTGGGCAAGTAGAAAACAATGTTTGCAGCCAGAGGAGACCAGCCGTGAGTTCTGACCACTCTAGTCCTGACCTGATCCTGCAGGAAACCTAGGAGATCAAAGCAGTGCCACGCCATTACCCATTCCCGGCCCACGAGTGTGGCAGGGCCTTATGGTGGGACAGGCTGCAGTGGAGGACTCCTATGTCCAGAGGGAAAGGAGAGAACTCTCAGCGAATGATGGTCTGGGGATCTTCGAGGAGTCCAGCGCGCACGCGACAGGTTATTCTATAAATGTGGAGGATTAAAGCTCAGACTAGCCTTGGAATGAGAAGAGCTGGCCAAATGCCTGATGGAGTTTACTTTGTTTAGAATTCATGTAATTGTTTGAAATGGCAGGGACACGCTAATTTTTAGTGATAAGACTGGACAGAATCAGAAAGGGCAGGGGGTATTTTAGTATTTTGTTGAATGACACTTTTTTCAATGTGTGTAATAAGTCTCTTTATTCAGTGTTTTTTCTCTGCAGTGCAATCTTGTCTTTTGTAGAAAATGATGCAGTTATGCTACACTGGCATTTCCAATAACAAGATGATTTTAGGTGGTTTACTGACTCAGCATTAGATAACACTGAGTCACATAGTGAGAAAGTCATTTCGTTCTCTTGCAAGCCTTTTAATTATATTAAAAGCTTTTCTCTGACTCTTGCTAATCTCCCTTTAATAAAGAGAGTAGTCTCAAGTTGACAGCCATCTGCATTCATCAGTATCTTCCTAGGTTTTAATAAAAATAATTTGCTTTCATTATCTTCATTTTTATAGTCGTCCTCTACTTATGGAAAATGATACTGATTTCCTATTTAGGGTAGTGATGTAAATTTAAGCCAAAAAAAATGTTTGAGCTGATTGAAAGAAAATATGAGATAAATAGTAGTATAGGCGATATGTATGTAGATGTCAACAAAATAGATTTTAATGTCACTATGCAAATAATGATACTATTTCAGAATCTCTGATTGTTCATCATTTCTTCTATATGTTCTTTTGAGAGGGATTTGGGAGCCCAAAGGAACTACATTGTCATTGGGACATTTAAGGCAAGACATCAGTCAAATTACAGTAGCTTTTACTTATTTAAATTTGGACACCACCTTCTTGTTTAACAAAAAATTCTTATGATTAATTAGATAGCATTGAGCCCTGAAATGAAATGTCATTAGGACTGCATTATATGTATTAAGATACAGGATCTCTGCAGTATATTATTGTAGAATCATGGAATTTTAGACCACAAAGGGACACTGTTGACCCTTTCCTGATTAGATGAATCTGACCATATATTGGGTCGTCGGGAAAGTCATGATGTATTTTTCTATGTTTTTCAATGCAAAAATGCATCATGACTTTCCCGACGACCCAATAATTTGGTAGGTCAGTCAGTTCTTGGTCTGAAACCTGGAAAGGTATCCTTTGTGAATATTCCATAGCACAAACTCACCTATCACAATTCTCTTAGAGTTCAGTTTGGTCAAGAGGTTTCTTCTTCAACTATCAGGATAGTAGTTGTTAGTCATTAGCCAAATTTCAACTAAAAAGAAATTAAATGGTCCCAGACACACATTTGAATCCTATCCCTCAGAAAATAACACCGTGGGTTTATTATAATAACATTACTGCTGGCACAGATAGCATAATGCCTTACAATGTTTATTGACAAAGTTTTTCCAATTTAATATTGTTCATCATTTCCTCAATTAGTATTGCTAGTTGCCCTACTGAGAATTTAAAACTAAGTTTATTATTAGAGATGATGTACACTGTTTCTACAGCATTCTGAGGCAGAACATTAAATGTCCATATTAAATTTAAGCAAAAGTGTGAGGGAAATTATTTCAGCATCTTTCAGGGGCCTTGCTGGTTCTCACGGCAAATAAGGTGGTGGTGACAGTTCTGCAGAGAGTTTCTCATAGGCGGGTGGAGCGTTGGGAACCTGTGAGAATGAGAAAGAAAGGAAGAGTATGGGCTTGGCAACAGTGCGTATGTTTCTGGGCAAGTGATTAAGTCAAAACAGCATCATATTTATACTTTTGCTCTGGACTGAAACTTAAATATCCACATCTAATTTCCACTCAATGAGATAATCATTGTTAAATTTCACAATATGTTGAAATATTGTTGGGAGGAAGAGTAGAGAAAAACAGGGATAAGGGGCTTCCCAAAATCTCAAAAATGTATCTATACCTGGATTATCCTTGTCAGTAGAGGCCCCAAGCCCTAACTAATGAATCCCTGAACCCTGTTTACACACACTAATATATATTGCTTCTTTACCACATAGATAAATCCTTGTAGCTGTGTCTAAAGGCCATCGCGCTATCAACAGAGCACAAATGGGGCAGGCCTTCACTTAATGCTCACAATAATCCTAGGAGTATTTTCATTGTTTTCATATTACATGTTGGGAAACTGAGGCACAGGAGGTTAAGTCACTTGCCCAATGTCACACAATAAGTTGTGGCGCTAAGAACAAGCACAGTAATTTGGTTCCAGAGTCAATGCTCTCAACCACTGTGATACACTGTGACACACTGTGATAACACCTACACCAGCGCTATGCCACAGAAACAGTGCCCCACATATGTGACTGTAAAATTTCTAGTAGCCACATTCAAAAAATAAAAAGAAACAGGTAAAAGTAATCCTAATAATATATTTTATTTAACCCCACATACCAAAAGTTTTATCATTTCAACATGTAATCAATATAAAACTCATCAATAAATTATATTATTGAACTCATACTCAGTCTTTGAAATCTGGTAATGTAGTACAGGACACCTTAATTCAAACTACCATGTTTCAAGTGCTGAGTAGACACACATGGCTAGTGGCTACCCTCTTGGACAGCACAGCTCTATACAATTAATAATAGGTCCTTTTCTTTCTCTCTCTTAGATAAATCTATGTTTAGGATATAGGCAAATACACTAAAAACATAAGCCAAAAGGATATTGTATCCTGAACCGAGTTTTTCCATGTAGGGCTCTCATTATTGACCCTGGAAAATCTGGGTGAGAGAGGTCACAATTTAAGGAAATGTCTATTTTTCCCTTGTTTTTTACCTTTGTTATTATTTATTTTTTTATTATGGTAAAATGTACATGACATAAAATTTACCATTTTAACCATTTAAGGGATACAATTTAGTAACATTAAATATATTCACATTCTTTGTTTTTTAAATGGAAATAATTGATTCATTTGTATTAAAAGCAGCCATGCATGAAAACACCAAGATGCAGGATCTCAACCTACTACAGGTTCACAATTGTTTTCTTGAAAAGGCAGTTTGCTGGCTGGGTGACCAAGCCCCACACGTGGACATCTTCCAATTAAAGTACTTTCAGTACCAGCATAAAGGCTTTTGTCCTGACATGTGAATTCATGAAGGTCAGTGGGTAAGAAGAAATAATTGAGTCCATTAAAGAAAAGAGGAAGAAGCCGAAGTTTTAAGAATGGGTCTTAATCTTGGTTCTGCCACTTACTTGCTGTGTGTCCTCTCTGAATTCGTTTTTGCATCTGTAATATGAAGATAATAGCACCTACCTGTCAGAGTTGTGGGAATTAGCTAAAGGTTAAAGACCTAGTACAGTGCCTGACTCCCATCAGTCAATGCATATTTTTAAAGGGAAGGGGAAAAGAGTGAATACAAAAAGTGAACCTCAGAGAATGATTGTAAGTGGAGTAGATCAGAGCTAGTGAGACAGGAGCTGGTATCAAAGTGAGGATAAGCATGTGACAACTTGACAGGGACACACTGTCAATTTCTGCCTTCCCCATAATAACAGCAAAATACCTTAAACACTACGAATGCACATGACGTGATAGAAATGCTGGGATTGTAGCCCTGAGCTTCCAAGTCAAGTTGCAACAATCATGACCTGTCAGTCTAAGGTTAAGTTATGTACCCTGAGTTATTGGGGGGAAGGTAGGTAAAAGTTTAGTGCTTTGAATAGGTTTAGAGCAGCGGTTCTCAACCTGTGGGTCGAGACCCCTTTGGGGGTCGAACGACCTTTTCACAGGGGTCGCCTAAGACATTGGAAAACAAAAATATACTTACATTATGATTCATAACAGTAGCAAAATTACAGTTATAGAGTAGCAACGAAAATAATTTTATGGTTGGGGGTCACCACAACATGAGGAACTGTATTAAGGGGTCGCGGCATTAGGAAGGTTGAGAACCGCTGGTTTAGAGGGTGATACTCTCCATCCCTAGAATAGAATGGCAACGGTTTGTACAAGACAGAAACATAAACCAAAGTGGAGACTGCAGAATCGGTCTACCCTGGTGAGGTAGAGGATTTCATCACTGACATTGTTTAAATGGCTGGCATATCATGATAATAAAAAGACTGACTTTTAGTCGCTTTTATTATTATTCGATTCTCTACAACAGTGGTTTTCAAACTTTAGCATGCACCCGGAGGGCCTGTTAAACATATTGCTGGGCTCACACCCAGATTTACTGACACAGTAGGTCTGGGATCAGGCCCACAGGTTGGCATTTCTAACAAATGACTAGGTGATACAGCTGGTCAGGCCCACACAGAAAACCACAGCTCCACAGACAACTCACCTCCATATTGCCTGCACCTGGGGCAACTTAGCTATGCTCAGACACGTAAAGGATCCAGGCAAGTAATAATGCAAGGGACCAAGTATGATCGGGTGGGGGCCATTGGAAAGGAGAGAGTATATACATCCCATCTAAAGGGACAACCACTGTATAGCTGCCAGTTTTTCCCAGATCTTTGATTTTTTTTTAGAAAAGAAACAAGAAATGGAAATTTTTTTAACATAAAATATTACTTTAAATGTTGGCACTTAATTCAGTTTTTAAAAATAGAGGCCCAAACATATCTGTAAGCCAGATCCATCCAGTGGGGCCTCAGCAGCATGCTCTCTGGGGCACTGGCTGAGGGGGGCTGGGACAGGGAGGCTGTGTGGGTGATCAGCGGCTCTTCAGGCCTGTCTGCAGACCATGGCTCATGTTTGAGGTCTATCTACCAGATAGGACGAACAGAGCATCAGGGCAGGTTTCCCAGGGAGGAGAAGCGTTTGGAACATCAGTTGGATGCAATGAGACATGGATTGAGCTGATACCTACACGGTCTGCAAACTGTAGTTTTCCTAGACTCTGGCCTGAAATAATTATTGATCCTACCTCCTGGAAGGATATACCCGCAAGGACCCTAATCTTGCCATGAGGACACCGGGCGGTTCTGCTCCCCTCCCCAACTTCCAGCAGTACACCTCAGGAAAGGTATTTAATGTTTTCTTTCTCTTTACTCAATTATCGCTTTTATTCTTTTTTTTTTTTTCTTAATCTCTCACCTGCCATAGGATGGGAGCATGATCCACTCCTCCAGTTCACTGCCAGCTCTCTGCATTTGCATTCAAGGTCAGTGTGCATGTTAAAATGCAGGTTCTTGGGTCTCACCACCAGAGCCAGTCCCAGAATCTGCCATTTTAGCAAGAGCTCCAGGTGATTCAAGTTCAGGGGCCCCTGACCATGCACTGAGAAACAGAACACCATGAGACATGCGTGTGAACTGAGCTGTCAGCAGGGGCCTCAAAAATTTTCTCCAAGAATCAAAAGTATTATGTTCTAAATTTCCAAGTGAATGAGTAAAATTGGTAAATACAAAAACCAACTTCCAGTGCCTTACAAATCATTTTCCTACAGAAAACGGAGGTTCCTGCAGAAAGCAGTTTTTCCTTTCGAAAGATGTTTTTCAGGTCTAAGGGGAATTATTAGCCAAGGGAGAAATTTTAGGAGATCTTAATTCCAACCAATCTTGCTACTGTTCTGTGGTCAGTGAAAGTGGGAAAGCAGACATTTCAAAGCTTAATGAAGGTTGATAAAGGTAAAGTAACTCAGGTCCCTGGAGCTTGCATTTATTGTCATTTATGTTCTGTTTTAAAATGAAAATAGAATCACCAAAGAGCGACAGGGAGGTAATTATGTAATTAAATGCAGTACTTAATGCACTATTTTACATAATTTTGCCTACATTTCTTAGACTGCTGATCCCCAATCTGGCATTTCAGAAGATATGAAAGCCTCAAAACAAGATTTTAATATTAATTTAAAAAATAAATGACAGCATTTATTTAGACAATAGGGGAACCAGGGAATAAAAACACAGTACTATCTCATAAAAATTCCAGAAACTCTGCAAATCACTGTTCTAGATCCAGAGAAATGGAGGCATGGTAGGTTGAACTTGAACCTTACCAAGTAAAATGTTCACAGTATCTGAGCCCATGAGGTTAAGGCTCTTGGTTATTTTTAAACTGAATGAGTTTAAGATGAGAGTGTTGAAGCAGAAAGGAAAAAAATCATTGTTTTTTCGTCTAGTACAGTGGTTCTCAAGCTGTGGGTCGCGACCCCTTTGGGGGTCGAACAACCCTTTCACAAGGGTCGCGCCTAAGACCATTGGAAAACAAAAAGATATTAACAGTAGCAAAATTACAGTTATAGAGTAGCAACGAAAATAATTTTATTGTTGGGGGTCTCCACAACATGAGGAACTGTATTAAGGGGTCGCGGCATTAGGAAGGTTGAGAACCGCTGGTCTAGTAGCATCAAGCCAGCAATTGTGAGACAGCAGGAAATTGGTACTAGCATAATGAGTCTGAAGAACTTTCACTCCTTGAAAAAATAAATCATTGTGGTTTTTTACATATAAACATAGAATGAAATTAAAAACTATATAGAAAAATTGTTCAATAAAAGCTGATATATATCATATTACGAGGTCTGACAATTAATGTCACGAACTCATCCTAAAAAAAGTGCTACATATCTCATTGCTGAATATCACTGCACTCACCTTCAAAGTGTCTTCTTTTCAATATGTCCTTTATCTTCAGGTAAAGGAAGAAGTCATTGGGGGCCAGATCAGGTGATTAGGGAGAGTGTTCCAACACAGTTATTTGTTTACTGGCTAAAAACTCCCTCATAGACAGTGCTGTTTGAGCTGGGGCATTGTTTTGATGCAAGAGCCATGAATTGTTGACGAAAAATTCAGGTCATCTAACTTGTTCACACAGCCTTTTCAGCACTTCCAAATAGTAAACTTGGTTAACTGTTTGTCCAGTTGGTACAAATTCATAATGAATAATCTCTCTCATATCAAAAACGGTTAACAACATCGTTGCAACAAGTTTACGAACTTAACTGTCAGACCTTGTATATCACATATGTCTAGGTATAGAACAGAGAAAAGGAGGCTCAGACAGGTTAAAATCTAAGGTCATGAAGCAAGTCGATGGCAGACAGTGAAGCCAAATCCTGATTGCATACCATTGGGTGACAGCTGTATGCCAGGCACTGTGCTGGACACTGGAGGTACAAAGATGAGTAAGAAATAGTCTCTGTTCCAGTTCATAAATGAGGGAGAGAGAAGGGGTGAAGAGGCAAAAATCAAATAGCCAATGACAAGGCAATGTCATAAACCCGTGGTAGAGGTACAAATGGTGTTCTGAGGCAAACAGCAAAGTCCCTCTCTAACCTGTTGTGGACAGCCAGCACAGAGAAGTGTCATATGAGCAGGTGTCCCATCCCTAAGCTCCTAACCCAAGGCTTTCCTGTGGTACTTGGTTTGGATTCTTTATTCAGACTCAGGACTTCTCCTTCCCACTGAATGTCAACACACTGGAGGGCTGCTGCTCGGTGGGTGTGGCAGCTCTTTTATGGTTTATATTTGGGACATTCTGGCAGGATGGACATTAGGAAAAGGGACACATGGTACTGCCCAAGCTTCCTGGCCAGGAGAAGAATTTGAAGCTACAGCTCTCACATTCCTCTTATTTTCTTCTGAATGAAGTACTTGCTGAATGAGGAATGGGACTTTTCCAACATCTTTTGTAAAGGTGATTATTTTTCCATTACATGTCAACCTTAGTAGCTTTCAGATCTATAAAAACAAGAAAGACAGGAGGGAGGGAGGGAGGGAGAGGAGAGAGAGAGAGAGAGAGAGAGAGAGAGAGAGAGAGAGAGAGAGAGAAATGCCTTTGGATTGATTCTTAAGTGCTACCTGGTTTTGAAGCGAGGTTTCTGAAATCTGTAGGTTTTATAGTTTAGAGACTCAGTTTCCCATTTGTGGAAGATCCTGCTGCCCCAAGACTGGACTATGTCATTTGTTAGCTTCCTGTTTATATAGGTAAAGAAGGGGAAAATCCTATTAAAACCACAATGGCCATCAGAGGAAGATGGAGCCTGTTAAAAACCTGGTCCTTGGGCCGGCCGAGTGGCGCGTTGGTTAAGAGCTGGCTTGGGACGTCAGAGGGCCCCTGTTTGGATCCCACATATGAGGGCCAGTGACACTGCCCTCTACAGCTAAGATGCTGAACAACAGCTCGACCTGGAGCTGGGCTGCCATGGGTCGCCGGCGACGGTGTAGGCTGCAGTCCCCTGCTGCAGTGGGTTGCCATGGGCTACCGTATGTAGCCAGCAGCCAGCGTGAGTGGCCAGCAGCTGCCGTGAGCAGCCATCCAGAGGCCGGTGACTGATCTGCCTCGCCTGGGAAGAGCGCAATGATGGTGCCAACTTGGGCCAGCGAGGCAACATCCTCCACAACTAGACTGTAGAACAAACCAACAGCAACTTGTCTGTTCCCCTTCGCCCGATTCCCCAGCACTGTTCCCCTTCCCCAATTCCCCAATAAAAATCTTTAAAAACAAAAACAAAAAAAAAGAAACAAACAAAAAAAACCCTGGTCCTTTGTGCTGCTCAGGAGTGCATGATTTCCTCACTGCATTGGTGGCTAGATGGGTCCTAGGTATGCTGGGTTGCTTGGTGTAACAAAATTAGAAGAACCTGGAATTCCCAGGCAGCCTGAGAGAAAAGGAGTGAAGAGGCACAGAGAGAGAAACGGGCCATTGAGTAGAGTAGTGGAGACAGTGAGAATCCCCAGAAGGATTGATAGGACCTGGAGCGCCTCGCATGCTGCTGTTTGCTGAGCAAGAGAACATGACCATGAACCCTTCCCCTGCACCCCACAAACTATCCCTGTTCCGCTACACACAGAGTCAGGCACTCAGGTTTGCTATGAGTGGAACCAAAGAGGGGCCAAGTTCCTGGTGGGGTTCATGCCTGGGTAGAAGCCAAGGAGTTGCGAGAAGTGCACTGTAGAGAAGGGCTCATCAGAACCAGGAACCAGAGCTAGAGGGGATCATGAGAGTGTTACCCCACTCCCCAGAAGTTCAGAGAAAAGGGGAGACGGGGTCCTGGATCTGGAAGGATGCCAGCAGTGGAAACTTGACCAACCTTCAAGATTCTGTATCCACTTCGTCTTCTACAATACCAGCAGCCGATGAGCAGTAAAACTCCCAGGATCACCGTCAGAAGGCCAAGCCCCATGGCCCTGGCCAAGAGGTAGACAAATCCATGTTGGTACAGAAGCCTTGTTTCACAGTGTGATGAAATGTTCTCTCTCCAATGGGGCTTTGCCCGCCCAGAGCAGCAGCTCCTGGCCCCCAAGTCATTTCCCACCCCATGCCACACCAGGCACCCCCAGGCCTCCTACACTCATGTCCAGGGACAGCACCTCCTCTAGGAGCCTCTCAGGTATGTGCCAACAGGAGCCGTGCTAACTGGCCTGCGCACAAGTACACAAGTGCCTGGTGCAAGAGGTGCAGCAGCAACTGGCCCTTATGTGGACAATATATTTACTGAGACTGAATTATCTTTTCACCAGGGCTGGTTTGAATCATTTTCTCCAACTATCAAGAAGGAAATGGAAATTAGCATTGACTTAACTACTCCAAGCTGGGTGTAATGCTGGACATTCCACACGCATTATTAGCTTATTTGATTCTCACAGCAACCCTGTAAGGTAGGCACCACTTACCATCCCCATTTCACAGATGAGGAAATAAAGGCAGAGGTTAAGTGCCTTGCTGATGGTCATACAGAGATAGCACAAGACAGGCTGGACTTTGAACTTGAGTCTATCTCAGTTGTGTTTGTGTCCCCCAACTCCTTGCCCATCTCCTCTCCATTCCTGCCCTGAATAACATACTCATGTTCCTAGACTCAGCATCATTTCCCCCCAGTATGATGGCAGCCCATCCTGCCTTCTCTCACAGGCAGCCCTGTGGTGGTAATCAGCAGTGTGCTCACCTGCCTGCCTCTTCTAGAAATAGAAAAAAGAGCTCCCGGAGGAGTTGTTTAGTTTTTGGCTTGTTTGTTTTTTAATTTGTGTCCTCAGTGCCTAGAAAGGGTCAGGCACTTAGGTGTTTCAAGATGTATTTCCTGAAGATCCATGAATGGATGGATGGATGAATGGACAGTTGTATGGATGGCCAAACAAATGAATAAAAAATAAATAAATGAGTTATGGCTGATTACAAATACACATCCTCTCCCCCATAATACCAGTCTCTCTGCAAAATGAATGAGCCATTTAATATCGTCTTTAAAAATAACTATTTACAAATAAGGGGATTTGTGGCAAAATGTTACTTTAACCTCTTGTAGGTCATTGACACTCTAGGGAGGATGAGGGGATCCGCAGCTTTCCACAGAGCAGGTTTTGGTTGGGATGGAGAGAAGGTAATGAAGTGAAGGCGAGAGCTTGGAAAGCAGCCCCTGAGGTCTTAGAGCTGGCGTATTCTGTGTGAATGGAAGTGGGTCTCATGGGATTGAGAGGTCTCTGAGGTGATAACTATCACATAGGGATGCCAGAGTCCAGCCCAGCTAGTAGGACACAAGTCCCATGTTTATGCTCAGCCAGACAAGCTGCTATCAGGCTTCCATTTGCTCCAGGCATCCAGTGCAGGTCACCAATGATCGGACTAGATGGGTCAGTGCTTGCTACTTACTCTAGTCTCACCTGAGTGACCTGGAAGAGGCATCTGGTAATGGAGCTGAGGGCAGAGCCCTTGGGAGGCAGAGATTAGAGATGTGACCTCTCCAGCAGGCCTGACTGCCAAGTCAGAGGCCTGCTGACATTTGGAGTCAAGCGCTCTGTAGGTATTTAATAAGTACCTCTCGGTGGGCTGGGCATGGGTTACTAAAAAAAGTAGCATAGGGGGCTCAGCCCTGGGGAGAAGTGTCTAGCCAAACCTGGCGCGAAGCTGCAGCATCACTGAGACGGCTCTGAGCCTCAGCAGCAGGATGCAACCCCGAGGCTACGCCAGCCTTTTGGGCCCTGTGGCCAGTGGCCCGTGTGAAGCATTACTCAACTGTTTCCAGGGCCTGGGGCTCTGCTCTTCCTGCATAACATTGTCAATTAACTAACCTCTGGCTGATTTTACACTTCACAGCATGAGCAACATCAAAGTAGAAAGTGCCAAGCCTTTTATCTGTGACTTGCTAAAGAAAGGCTCTGCAGAGCGGAGTGACTATAAGAGATTGAGTAGCTGCAGGTGAAAATAAGGTCTAACAGGCTTCTCCTGAAGAGACCTTTGCCCAGTACCACCTACTGGACCACCTCCATCTCAGGGCCACAGAGGCATGAAGCCTGTCCATCTCCAAAGAGGACAGAGAGAAACGTGAGATGACGGTACTGGATCAAATGCTGACCTAATTATGCAGGCCAGTCTCCCCACTTTCTAGAGCATGACCTTGAAACCTACTGCAATTCATCCCCATCACCAGCAGCTTAGCGGCCACTGTACCATTCACTGAACACCAGTTTGTGCCAAGCCCCTGCATAGAGGCTTTTAGTCCACCTTCATAACAATCCTCTGAGGTAGGTATGATGTTCATTTCACAGCCGACATCCCAGCACTTTAGACTGGTAAAATGCCTAAGGTTGCAAAACAGGTAAAGTGGCAGAGCCAGCTTTCAAAGCGGCTGGCCCAAGATACCCAGCAACTGAGTGCTAGAATTTGGGCCAGACCCAGGTCTCCCATCTCGAGGGCCAGTGCTTTTCCTGCCGTCGTATCACCCTTTGCTGAAAGAAGCTGTCACGAGGAGCACTCAGTGGGCTCTCATGACTGAAGGCAGCTGATGAGATTCCCAGCATGCCTGAGCACTGAGTTTACCCACCAGCTCTGCGGTTATTCCCTTGGATATCTTCACACACACAGGGCTCTGTTCCGGCTCTTTACACACAGTCACGTTACACTCACACACACTGAATGACTGACTGAAAGTGGAAAACACCAGGATATGCCAGACACACCAGGAGAACTCACTACCTAGCTGGCCTGGGAGCCTCCAAGTGTCACCCAAATACCTCTGTCAGTGGAGTCACCTGAGATGCATGTTACCGTGCAGAGCCTGGGCCCCCACCCCCAGTCCTACTGAATCAGCCTCTCAGGTAGCAGTGCATAGGAAACTGCATTTTTTTCAAGCTCCATGGGTGACTTTTACCCTCTCAACTGAGAGAATTCCTCTCTACTGAGGTTTTACTGCGACAGAGCCTGTTGAGTCATCATGGAAAAGCCAAAACAATATCCTATCTGATAACAGTTGTAATGTACCCTGAAGAAAGTATACTTTTGCTCTTCGGACATTTTTTTTCAGAAGATCTGCCCACCCTCAGCCTCAGTTGATCATGCAGGGATGTTAGAGAATCCCACATGGTCTTCTGAGGAAATGCTCCCAACCTAAGTGCTTCCTCAGTGCCTTGGAACGGTTCTACGGCTTGCTTGTCCCTCTAGTAAAGATTTGTCAACAGTTCTTCCCCATGGGAGAGTAGGTTTGCAAGAAGTTCTCTTAAGAGATCACTTAAGAGATGGCCCAAGAACACAGCTTAAGGAAAGGGAGCTTGCGCCCAGACAGAGATATTTCAGCCTGGGAACATAAAGCAAAGCCCTAACAGCCAAGAATGCAGGCAAAAATGGCCGGATCCAACTTTTTTTGACCATTCATATTTCCTTGCTTGTTGGACTTCAGTGGCACTTTTGTGAGCCCTTTGTGGGACCACAGCATCTCCTCACCTCATTGCCGTGGTTTTTACCCTCTGCAGAAATGAACACTAGAGAGAATTATGGACACGCATATGGCAGTCGGAGTCAGGTTATGTCAGCAAACGGCAACCCCACTGGGCCCAAGTTTGAACTTACCCTCCAGCAGTGATGTAGGAGTGGCCATGCCCTCTCTTGGGGTACCCGTAGATGGAGGGAGGCTCTTCACTTGGCATCTTGTGGGTTCAGGCCACAGGACACCTAATAGCAGAGGCACATACACATCATTTAAAGCATCCAGAGCACCCTTGCTCATCATGTCTAGAAGACCCACAAAGATTCCCACTCAGTGACCATTAACAACAGCTGGGACCTCTGGTTTTTCTTTGTGAGAGGATGTGTACCTGCTTCTGTCACTGATATTGAGCCGGAATTGCTCAGGTTTCTAACTCCTTCCACCAGCTGAAAATTAAGTTCAAAGATGAAACTACATACAAAAGCAAAAAACTTTCAGATTGAGTTATAATTTGGGTGAAAAATGCTCTTCATTTGCCCTCAGCTTGATCCTATAACACAAATTATAGAGAAACAAGCAGACAAAAAGCATTTTTATTCAGTCTTTACTTTCCCTGGCCCAAGACTGTGGTTAATAAAAGAAAAATATTTCTCTCCAAAAGTATTTGATATCAATCCATGGACAAACAGAAGACGGTGATGACATAATGTGTGTGAAGCTGAGAACAGCCTCCCCAAACCCACTTTCCAACAAAGGAAAGTGCCCCATGCAGGTACCTGGTCTAGTCCACGTTCACCCCACCCAAAACCAGCTGAGAAAGCACACGACCTGACTTTTCTAACAATTTTTTATCCCTCCCACTGAAATCAATTTCTGCTTTTCCCTCATTCAAGTCTCATGACTGGGGTTTCATATATATATATATATATATATATATATATATATATATATATATAT